>NW_015386121.1:126102-173947 GCF_001527695.2 Protobothrops mucrosquamatus | reverse complement strand
TGGCAGGGGGACAGAGGTCGACCCCAAGGCCCCTAACTTGTGGGGTGCCACAAGGGTCGGTCCTCTCTCCGCTTTTGTTCAATATTTATGTGAAGCCGCTGGGGGAGATCATTCGTGGCTTTGGGGTGGACTTCCATCAGTACGCTGATGATACTCAGCTGTACATTTCCACCCCAGGCCACCCCAATGATGCCCTTGATGTGATGGCCCGATGCCTGGAGGCCGTAAGGGTCTGGATGGGGAGAAACAGACTCAGGCTCAACCCTTCCAAGACCGAGTGGCTGTGGCTGCCAGCGCCTCGGCATAGTCAGCTGATTCCATCGCTGACTATAGGGGGTGAAACTTTGGCTCCCTCGGAAAGGGTACGCAATCTGGGTGTCCTCCTGGACCCATGGCTGACACTGGAAGACCAGTTGGCGGCCGTGACCAGGGGGGCGTTCTATCAGGTACGCCTGATCTACCAGTTGCGGCCTTTTCTGGACCGGGACGCCTTGCGCACAGTCACCCATGCCCTTGTCACCTCCCGCCTGGACTACTGTAATGCTCTCAACATGGGGCTCCCCTTGAGCACTCGGAGGCTCCAGTTAGTCCAGAATGCGGCCGCGCGGGCGGTGTTGGGAGGGACTCGTCGCTCCCATGTAACACCGTTGCTGCGTGAGCTGCACTGGCTGCCGGTGGCTTTCCGGGTGCGCTTCAAGGTGCTGATTATCACCTTCAAAGCGCTCCATGGCATCGGACCTGGATATCTCCGAGACCGCCTTCTGCCTCAGATTACCTCCCATTGGCCAGTACGCTCCCACAGAGTGGGTCTCCTCAGGGTGCCGTCAGCCAGACAGTGCCGGCTGGTGACCCCCAGGGGGAGGGCCTTCTCGGTTGGAGCTCCCACCCTATGGAATGAACTACCCCCAGAGATCAGGGTGATCCCTGATCTCCCTTCCTTCCGCCGCGCCCTTAAGACATGGCTATTTCAGCTAGCAGGACTGGCCTAGGGGAAATTTTTAGCCGGGTTTTAAAATAATTTTAAATTAAATATAGGCCAAGTATTAATATTTTCTTTTAATTATGTTTTTAACTATAGTATTTGGTATTTTGTATGTGTTTTATCAGCCTGTTAGCCGCCCTGAGTCCGCAAGGAGAAGGGCGGGATATAAATACAATAAACTAAACTAAACTAAACTAATAATCTCCAACAACTGAGATGAATGAGCCAAAACAGGCTTGGACTCTGACTGGGTCCCAGTCTTGTGGTGTTATCTGGGATGTTTGAAGCTGTGACTCCTCAGGAAGTGGACAGGGTACTCTGTGTTGTCAGTTTGGCACCTGTTTATTGGAACTTGTCTACTCCTGGATTGTGAAGGTAGACTGGGAGGTGACCTGTGATTGGGTCCATAATGTAGTGTCAGCTTCTTTGAGGGATGGTATGTTCTGCCTTGAAGGAAGCAGTGGTGCAGTCCCTCCTCAAGGCTGTCCCTGGATCCAATACTTTTAAATAGATATTGTCATATCTCCAACCTCTTTAGGAAAGGATATTGAGAAAGTGATCAAACTGCAAGTGATGAGAACATATAATGCATCATTCACCTCACATGGAACAGAAATATATAGCTGGGTAGAATCTGAATATTTATTTACTGTATACCAATATTTGAGGGGCTGCCACAAGGAAGACAGGTCAACCTATTTTGCAAAGCACCAGAAGGCAGGACAAGAAGGAATGGACAGAGACTAATCAAGGAGAGAAGCAACCTAGAACTAAGGAGAAATTTCCTGACAATTAGAACAATTAATCAATGGAACAACCTGCCTCCAGAAGTTGTGAATGCTCCAACGCTGGAAGTTTTTAAGAAGATACTGGACAGCCATTTGTCTGAAATGGTATAGGGTTTCTTGCTTGAGCAGTGGCTTGAACTAGAAGACCTCCAAGGTCCCTTTCAACTCTGTTCTTCTGTCATTTTATTTTTTTATTTACTAAATTTGTTTGCCACCCATCTTGCCACAAGGTGACTCTGGGCAGCTTACAGCATTATTGATGATACTTCCCCCATGGTGATGACTGATCAACAGTTTCATGTAGATTTTAAAAACAAGTGAGAAAGCACCAAGCCTTGTGGCATCCCGCAAAGCAGAGACTGTCAGCTGTCAACACTGATTGGGACTGGCTTCAAAGAAAGAAAGGATGTAAATCAGCACAGTATGATGTTACCCAACCCCCAACTCCTTAAGTTGGCCCAAAAAGATACCATGCTTGATGGTACTGAAAGCTATTGAGATGTCAAGAAGAGCAAAGATGGATGCACCAGCTGCATCCCACTCCAGCCAGAGCTCATTCATGAGCACAACCAATGCTGTTTTTGTATCAGTTTCTGTTTTTATGTCTACACATAAAACCTGACTTAAAAGGATCCAACAGAGTTGATTGCGCCAGGATGCTTCAATTGAACAATGTCATTTATGTGCATATTAAGCATGTCTCAGTTCATATATATAATTTCTAAGATTACATGGCTAAAAATACATAGTAAGGCATTAAAAACAATTACTTTACACTTCTATAAAAATCAAGATATATATATATGTAGCATATCAGGCAGCAAGGGAGCATCTTCCCATGTGAAGTTTAAAGTCTTCTTTGACATGTATTTCAAGAGCATCCTCTTGATCATTTGGCACTAGGTGGTATCCATCTCATTGCCACCTTGGGAATTTGATTATTCTGCATATGGAGTATATGACCTGTAAATTGGAGTCTTCTGCATGTGACTATGTTATCTAATTTGCAGGAGAAATTCTTTTGGAGCACTTCTTTGTTAGTAACATGATCAAAATATGAATCTTTAGGATTCGACAAAGGCATCTTCATTGGAAGACATTGAGTCTCTTGTATATTAAACATAATAAAGTATAAATAAGTAATAGCTATCCAAAAATTGGGGGGCTCTTTCTCCTAACTTCTAGGCATTGTTGGACCTTGATTTTTATAGAAGTGTACATGTGATTATTTTTAATGCCTTACTATGTATTTTTAGTCGTGTAATCTTGGAAATTCCAGGGACTGCAAAGGAGGAAACAAATAAAACTAGAATTGCAAGCTGCCTACTTTGGTTTAGAAATAACTAGCTCGTAAGTTTAACTCTCTACAAGCATGTTGTACAAAATGACATGAATCTGACCAAAATTTTAGTGACTATAACCATACAATACTATACATAGGTTCCACCATATTCATTATTAAGGAGTGCAGCTGTGGCTTTCCCACTGTGCAGCACAACTAGCCAAGATGATTAATAAATTGTTGTTTCTCAAGGATTAGTATCAATCGTTTGTTTTGCCATCAAAAAGCAATTTGAATAATACAAACCAAAGTCTAATAAACCTAATGAAGTTTGACTAATCTTGTGTGTTCAATGACATCAGCAAAACTACATATTTCCAATACAAATCAAGCAAACTGAAAAAAACTGAAAGGAATAATGACATATTTGTTTATGTGCCTTCAAGGTTTATGTTTAATATATAAAATGCTAAACACATTTTGATTTTTTCCCCTCCAAACGTCAAAACATTCCTTGTCCACACACCAAGAGGCATATCATTCAAACAACAATCACATATTTTATATTTTTACATGTGACCATTTATGGAAAAATATTATTTTACATTTTTAATTTTGATCAGTGATATTTAAAAAGCATATATAAATCTGGAAGAGAATGCAGATATTAATGTATCAGTGAATAATTTATTGCAGAATTACCAATGTGGATTCTGCATTTATAAAGGTATAAAGTGTGGGTATACATACATTCATTTCATTAACTATTATAAAGTGTTTTGCTACTAAGTTGAGCAAAACATACAGCTTAATGACATCATTGCTATTTTCTCATATATTTGTTTTCCAATTATGTTTTACCAGATTATACAAATTTAGCCATTTAACCTTACATACAGTTTCTCATGTTATCCAGACATTCAGAACTGAAGATTTTCTTTCACATAAGTAACTGTAATGGAATCCCTTGTTGCACACATTCATTGTATAAAGGCTTAAAGTAGCACTTTTTAAACAATTAAAAAAAACAACTGACCCCCCCAGTTTACAAAGCTGAAGCTAACAGGACTTTGGATGAATTAATATTATCTGAATGTTTTACCAATGCATTAATTTGAGTAACCTTTTGAAAGTAGAAGGCTAATATCATTTCTCTGGTAACTATCCACACCTGTGGTACTGAAAGTACATTTCAAAAGTACATTTGTCAAAAAGGTTACCTTGTGGTAAGATGGGCAGCCAATAAATTTTATAAATAAATAAAAAATGAGACCAATTATTTGATTTTCTGACAATAGTGCAGCTCATCTAGGTCATAACTTAACTTTTTGTTAAATATTACAAGTGAATACTAGCAAAGCAAATACAGTTGCCTAATTTTTACAAAGATCACCAGTCCTGTCTAATTCACCATGCAATAAAAGTCTAGTTTTCTTGCTAGCTCCTGCATTTTTCACTAAGTATTTTGTTAATTATTAACTTCACTTGTTAACCATGACTAATCTAATGACATGTATATTTACTCTGTTATTACGACACTACAAGATCTCCTAAGCAACTCTTGCAGTGTCATAATAACAGAGTAAATAGAAACATTATGCCAATTTTCTTTGTGTTTGCCTAATTCCTCTGCACAAATAAGTTACTTCTAAGCAGGTTTATTCACCTATTTGCCCATAAAATCAAGTTTCCTGATACTTATATACCTTTATATACCTTTTTACGCACTATTTTTTAAAGTCAAAGTATAAACAGAAACAATCAGCAACAGATGCTATGGTTTGACCTTTGGATATATAATGAACTTAGTTAAAAAAGAATATTGGGAAACCCAACAAGTGAAGCCATATTTAAAGCAGGACCTCCCCCACTCTGCAACATATATAACATTGTGTATCTATTCACCATCACTGTTCTTTTTATGATTGAAATAGTCAGTAATCAGTTGCAATCAGACCCAGGTGAAAACAATGCTAGGAAGTTCACTTGATTTGGGTTTCAACATCAAAAAGGCATTATTTATTTATTTATTTATTTATTTATTTATTTATTTATTTATTTATTATTTGAATTTATACCCCGCCCTTCTCCTTGCGGACTTAGATATAGATGGTTGGTTTTTTTCTTAAACATATTCAAATTATATTTCAATTTTAAATATGTTGTATAGTATTACTACCACTAGTAGGAAATAAAAAGGAAGTAGCCTAGTTCTCTCTTGTTTTCTAAGAGGAGCTGACTAGACTAGCAGAATAATCTATTAAATGGAAAATGTACATTTATAATGGACAATTTTTGTAAGTGTGGATTGCGCAATTCTATATGAATGTAACCTTACTTTAAAGAATTTGCTCTTTCTTTCTCACCAAGTATACATACACTTTTCCTATGCTGCAATATAATTCACACCATATTGATTTTGTCTGAGTCTTGAAACCATAAATATTGCATCATCTTTTACATACTCTGCAGAGGAGAATCTTGTAGTCGGCAGGCCATGTTTAGAACCACTAGCCAACCTTGGACTGTTTTGGTTAACACTTTGATGGATGACAGACAACCAGGAAATCAAAGAAAGCAATTAAAAGCCATGTCTACATGGTTACTGAGAAAACAACATGCTCTCCAGGAGATGAGTTCAATTCAAATTTAACGATTTATGCAGGAATTGGGTTTCCAATCATGCAGTTGGGGTTTTCGCCAAAATTTCCACTGATGTCATTGAAATATAACTTTTCCCAAATTTTATTGCTTTGGAAAGAATTATTCTCTCTCTCTCTCTCTTTCTCTCTCTCTCCCTCCCTCTCCCCCTCCCGCCCCATAGAAAGTAATTTGGTTGAGAAAGCTATGGAAGGTTTTAGTGTGTGCACCAAGGATATGAAAGACTATCCATTCTCATTTACTGAAAGAATGTGAACCAAGAAGCTTATTCATTAAAGAATATAGCCCTCCAGTTGAAAAGCTTTCCCCCATTTTGTTTGTCTGTTTGTCTATCTGTCTATCTGTCTATCTATCGTAGATACCATCCATCTCACTCTCAGAATGGCTCTAGCTGGTGTACAGTTAACAGCATTGAAACATAAAAATCATATAAAAATGCAATACGTTAATAAAAGGAGCCAGGTAAAAACTAAGAATAGGTTGGACTAGAAGACCTCAGAGGTCCCTTCCAGCCATATGATCCTAAATTAAAAGTTAAAAGTGAGAGAAAGGGGCTTCAGGGAGCTAACCATTACCAGGATTGTGTGCCGCTCTGCAAGCCCCATGCGAGTTGGCAGAACCAGGTCTTCAAACTCTTTTGAAAGGCCAGGAGAATAATGGCCCACTTAACCTCTGAGGGGAGGATACTGTATTCCAGTGGGCAGGGGCAATAGCTGAGAAGGTTCTCTTCCTTGACCCTGCCAGTTGAAATTCTTTAATTGACAGAGGCTGTAACATACCTTCCCTGCCTGACCAGGTGAGGTGAGGTGATTCGATAGAGGTAAGATGGCTCCTCATATAACCTGACTCCATGCCATGCAGGGCTTTAAATGTGATAATCAACACCTTGAATTGGATTTGAAAGCAAACTGACACCCAATGAAAGTCACACATCAAAGGTGTGTTACATGCACATCCTTGGGGCACTCAAAGTTGCTGCACACTGGCATTCTGCAGCAGCTGAAGCTATAAACTTTATAAAAGTTTGCTGCCCTTATTTGAATGATTAAAGGAATAGGCACGATCAAGAATGAATAAATGGCCTAAACCATGCTGCATTTATTATTAAAAAAACCACCAGTTAAGAAAATTAATATTGTATAAAGAAGTTCCAATGATTTATCTATGATTTGTAATCATCTTCATTTTAGGATAATAGACCTGGAAAGGGGTTAATTGGTCAGATTTTCTTTATTTAATCCTTTCTGACAAATTGCTCCCACTTTTTTCTTCACTCTCTTGTTCACCTTCTTTAAGTAGCTGAACAGAGAGGACGGGTCCTGGGGGAGCTTCCCAGAAAAACATAAGAGCAACGCTTTGTACCTGCTCATTTGCCTTTTTTTTTTTTCTTCATTTTGACTTTGTCCAGCGCAGAAGCAGTTTGAATCTCGCTCCCTTTTCATCATCCTTGGCCGTCCAGCATCAGCGGCGTCCCCTATAGGTTCCCTTGGAGAAGGCCAGTTGGGAGCCACAGGCACAAACACCCCTAAGGCAGGGGTCTTCAAACTTGGCCCTTTTATGACTTGTGGACTTCAACTCCCAGAATTCCTCAGCCAGGCACGCTGGCTGAGGAATTGTGGGAGTTGAAGTCCACAAGTCATAAAAGGGCCAAGTTTGAAGACCCCTGCCCTAAGGCATCTGCAGGGCGCCAGATTGAAGAAGGCTGGCGATGATGGAAACCATACCATCTTATTAGAAATTGTAGAAAATATTCGTAGCTCGGGTTGTAGATTTGGACAGATCGTCGTCGTCGGAGCTTAATGCTCGCCTCCCGGACGTTTTGTTACCAAACTAAGGTAACATCTTCAGCAGGGTGAAGTGAACCGACCACCCCTGGACCTATTTAAACGAACAAGACACTTCACTCAAAAATCCGGCTGAAGATGTTACCTAGTTCGGTAACGCAACGTCCAGGACCCAACCAGCAAGCTCGGAGGACAAAACTCTCTGCCCATGCCATCTTATATTTTGCATATTCTTCCAGAGCGCCAGAAGGTCAAGGCTCAGCAAGCTCAACCCTGCTTCCCCATCACCTAGCAGCGAGGGAGGAGACGGTATCGAGAAACAAAAGCATACTCTTTTTTTCCCCCTTTCATTTGCAGGACCAGCCCAATGCAGTGCAAAAAGCAACGGATCTAAACGAGCAGAGGGCCGCCTAGGCTCGCTTCTTCTAGGCAGGGGCTACCCCCGGTCACCTTAGCCCTCAGCGGACGCAGCGAGCGGATTATAAACCACGGCGACGGGCCAGGCGGCTGAAGCTCTTTCTTCCACCGAGTCAATTCGAATCAAGGCTCCCCGCCCCTTTTTCTTTCTTTTTTTCCCTTTCCCAGCTGATTTTTCCTCCCACCTGATCCCGCGCTCCAGCTGTTCGGGTTTGAGCCCCTCCCTCGGTCACCCCGCGGATTGGGCGAGCGCAGGAAGCAGAGGCCGAACCGGATTCGCTTTCGCGGCTAGAAACCCGGCCAGGCACAGATGGGCCCGGTTTGCTCGATTCCGGATTGGAGCGGGCGCTTAACGGGCCGCGATCGTCATTTGGCGGGGGGCTGAGCGCGGCCCCTCCTCTTTTTCTGAGTTCCTCCAGCCGCGCCGCCAGCACCATGGCCGAGGTGCCCCCCGTGGTCCGGATCAAGGTCTCCCTCAAGATCCAGCCCAACGACGGCCCCGTCTACTTCAAGGTGGACGGCCAGAGGTTCGGCCAGAATCGCACCATCAAATTGCTGACCGGGGCCAAATACAAGGTCGAGGTGGCCCTGAAGCCGGGCACCATCCACGCCACGTAAGTTGCGCATCCTTCCTCGCCTGCCCCGCGAGAGCCGCTTCGCTGCCGCGTGATCCGCCCTGCCCTGATTTGTTAAGAGCGCCGAGATTTATTCCCGGCCACCGGGATGGGCAGGCGCTTCCATTTTCCCTCGGTGGGAATTGCAGCTTCGGTTAGTTAGCCGGTTTCAGAGGATGCCTCTCTCCCTCTCCCCGTCCCCGGGCGGCCATTCACGAAACAGCCCGGCAAGCAGCCGTAGTGCGGGAGATCGAACACGCCCATCCAGGCTCCCCCGCTTCTCGGAGAACGATAAGGCTCGGAGGAACGCCCTAGTCGCCGTCCTGCTTTATGTGATAACCGTATAATAGCATAGGCGAGGAGGGAAAGGCAAGGGGACCGAGGCCTAGTCTGCAATTATCGGAGAGGGCTTTAGGCCGGGGACGAGAAAATAAGAGCCCGCTGCAAGAAAACGCCCAGCGGAACGGTGGCAATCCGGAGGCGAATGCGGGCAAGCCGGATAATTGGCGAAAGCTTGCCAACTCTGGTTATATAACGGCTCACCCAGCCTCTTCTCTGGTGTGTGCGACTTTACGTTGGGGAACGTAACCGAGTTTCAATCCGTAGCCCGCTTCTATTATTTTAAAGGAAGAGGCGGTCGCCCTGTAGTATCTTTTCAGCCTCTTGAGATCAGTAAATTTATGGCTTGGATTAAAAGGATAGATCATATATCTATACTAGAGTTTGGAATAGGGTAAAAGTGGCCCGGTTTCCCAAGGCTCCTGTTTAGGAGCAGGGGGGGGGCGAGGGGGGGTGTCCTCCAGATGTTTTAGCTAAAAATCCCCATGTTCTTTTGCAGCTGGGAAAGGCTGCTGTTTGGCGGTCACAAGGTTGCTTGCCTATCCTAGGCGAACAGAAGTGCCAACAGTAAAGGGAGGTAGCCTGGAAGTGGTATGCATGTTTTACATGCAGAATGTTTCCAGGTAAAGCTAGGAAAATTGGGACCTGGGATCTGAGCACAGGGGGCATCTTGCTTTGTAATAATAGGGAAATGCACAATCATTTGATATAAATGATTCAGTGCCAATTCAGGCAACTTCTGTCTTCAAATAAAATCTTCAGGTTGAATTGCTGAATTGATTTGATGTATTGGATCAGATTGGATGCTTTTAGCCTATAATTTAGCAACTTGATGGACAGCTGTGCACATGCTTCCTCTTTACTGAATCTTTATTTAAATGGTTGGAGCTGGGTGATTCACAGCCTCCTAATTAAGCTATGTAAGAGTTTGGCTGTATCTTGCATTTCTCTGCCTTTTGAGCAATCAGCGTCCAATATTTCTAAGTCTTCACAATCTTCTTTGAGCATCCTATCCTCCTTATTTCAGTTGACTTAATTTAGATTAATGTTCTTTTAAATGATCGTGGAATCAACATTATGGATTTTAGTCAAGAAAGACAAATTTTAAAGCATTGTTTTTCCTTCCTGCCCCCTCTTTCCAAGGCAGTACATACCCATTTTCCACGTTTCCTCCTCAATATTTCATTTTGAGTGACAAATTATTTAAGAGGTTATTCACCATCAGTTTAACTGATTATGTGCCATAAGTAATTTTTGATTCCTAGTGTCCATACTCATAGATTTTTTTCCCTGGTGATCTATTCCTAACCTGGTATTTATGACTTCCAATGGTAGAAGATGCTGGAGGCAGATGATCACTTTAGTGACAATAGCAAAGGCATCAATCCATATTGTGTGGGAGAAGGCAGTGGATAGACCACAGGGATAAAAAAACCATTATTACAGTTCATATTTTTTTCTCTCATCTCACAACAATGGGATCATTAAGTGCTAACATGTGTTAAGATTACCAACTTCTGTTTCAGGACAATGGGAATAGGTGGAGTAGATGTGACCCTTGAAGAGACAGCAAGAGAACCACAACTTGTTACTTACACTGGCATCTATGACACAGAAGGAGTTCCTCACACCAAAAGTGGGGAAAGACAACCTATACAAGTAAACCTTCAGGTAGTGTATATCTCTGAGAGGAGGAGGCTGGAAAAATAAATGAAGTTAGTAAAAAAAAAAGGGTGAACACAGTAAACTCCATGATACGTGAAATAGTTTTGATCAAATTCATTTTTATGATAATGAGCTGCACTTGGGTTGCGTACACCGTTTCAGATTTTTATATTTGTCTTTTTCCTACTTCCAAAAGAAGCAAACTAATTTTGTGGTCAGCTGTTACAGAAAGGAAACCCCTAACCACAATGCAGTTTGCTTCCTGACCCTAAGATTGTTCTGACTCTCATTTGCTAGTTGAAAGAACGAGGTTTCTCCCCAGAATGCACAACCTTTATTTATTGGAGATGATGTCCTTTCTGATTTCTTCTGACAATGACCTTTAACTTTTTAAGCATTTGTGGAGCTTGCAGCTATAACTATAACTCACCTTTACTTTGCCAAGCCCGTAACCTCAAAGTATGTCATTTATTGGAATCTCAGGTTTGATAGGTATTCTTAGAAGGAGGGGGAGCTGCAGGACTGTGTTTGGGAGAATGCTTGCAAGCTCAGCAAAAAAGGGAGCTAGTGAGGACAGCAGAATGGATGGCCAGAAATGGTCTGGAATAACCTTTCCCAACTTACCTTCCTGGTAAATTGATGGGTTTTTTGCCTATTTTATTATTTGTCAGAGTGCCCATAAGATCCTCATCTATGCCTAACATCGCAAAATAATTAGTAATCCTTTCTTTGTTATTACGTCATCTTTATCAAAGTGTGTGGCAGGAGTGGGCAGCCTGTGGTTCTAGAGTCACGTGTATCCCCCCCACCTCCTGCTTTTGAAATCTCTAGCAATGATTTCTGAAAAGACGTAGTTGCTCGCCATTTTGAATTCACAAATATATGGAAACACTAAGCCAGGAGTGTCAAACTGCTGGCCCCTGGGCTGGATGCATCATAGCGAAACCGCCCCCACCCCATTGCTGGCAATGGCAAAAAGGTCACGATACATTGCGACACGTCACGTCATGTGACATTACGAGTTTGACACCCCTGCTCTAAGCAGTTAAAAAAACAGAACCCCTCCTAAATCCCAGATTGGCTTATATGTATGATGTGACACCTCCCCCCCCTCCAAATTTGGGAATCCTTAAAAATATTAAATGTGTCTCTTGATCTCAAAAAGTTGTCTACTGTAACTTTAAGCAATAAACCTAACTTTCAAAAGTTCTAACAACCATTGCTAGAGATCAGTGTGTTTCACATGGGAATCTGATGCTTAGCTCTTCATAAGATCTCCATATGAGTGTAGCGGAAGAGACAATTATAATAACTTCTGTGGTACAAGGTTATTCTTCTCTCACTAAGCTTAAGTGGTTCAATAATATCTTTGCCATGTCATCTGCTAAAATCTACCTGTGGTTTGGATCTTTCTACTCTTTTAACACACTCTTGAAAGCTATGACTCTGCAAATGGAAAGCATACCTAATGCCAGCACTGCATTTTCAAAAGCATGAGGTTCCATGGTAAAGGTGGAAATTGATTCCAGACAGAAGCTACATTTGATTTGGTCAAATTAAAATTCAAACTTAAGACAATATACACAAAGTACAGCTGATATGATTATTCTATATATTTAAGAGCTTTTCCCTTTGACTAAATTAATCATTACAATTTAAAAACAATACTAAAGGTCCCTTTGATGCCACATCTTGGATTTTGGGGCCCAAAATACGTTGTATCGCTTGCACTTTATTAAGTAATATTAAGCAAATATTCATATGTCATATATGAGACATAGAAGCTTCTGATTCTGAGTAGACTCGGAAATCATTATGGAAAGGAGTTTTATAATGAATCACTCCACTGGAAAAATTGAAATACATACAGATGAGCAAAAGTCAGTCCATGAACATTGGGCTGAAACTCTGACAAAGATTATCGGTCATCAGTAACGTGACCAAATGCTTTTTGCAGTTGGGTTGGGTTCTTTTCAATATCTCTGACTTCCAATATATTTGGACAATCATGCTTTATGGCAGGAGTGAAAATAGTGTGGCCTTCTGTCCCATCTGTGGGATACAGGCAACCTGCTACCCATCATAGCTTGTTCTCCTTTTGGTCCATGCACTATTGGATCCCCCACCTTTTCTCCGTCTTTGCCCATTTCTTGCCATATTTGCCTTTGTTGAACTCTCTCTCTCTCTCATCTCTTATATATTACATTTCCCAACTATTATCTGTTTTTGCCCCACACTTTCCTTCACTGCTTTTTTTTTCTTTATGTGCCACTCCTTGTGTGGTTTCTCTCTTTTTTCTACTTTCTCTGCACTCCTTTTCTCAGCTCCCTCCCCTCCCCTCTTCATGGGGTAAATAGAATGATCCCTCACTCCAAATTTTTGGGAAGAGGAGAGGAACATGCTTGATATAGGACGAAATGAGTTAGCAAAGATCACCTCGGAGAAATGTTGCTCCGAATAAAACTTCTGCTGATGGACAGATCTCTTGCAAATCTAGATCCAAACTATAACGTTCATTGGAGGTTATGCTACAATTTGAAGCAGATTTATTAGGCAGTAAAACACTTTGCCTCTTCCCAGATATGAACCAACTGCACCCATACGTATCTGTCTATTTTGAGAGAGGGGGGACTTTGCTCCTAAAAAGCTTTATTCCTTGCTATGCAAAATGCTGTGGGTTTTGTGACCTCTTGTGTGGATTGGTTGGTCAGGTCAATATATAAAGAGGAAACACTGCTCTAGTGAAACAGTGAAATGAGTTTGTACTTTCTCTTCAGGTCACTGACCTTGGCGCTTTTGAAACAGTCTGGCAAGTCAAATTCTACAACTATCACAAGCGAGACCACTGCCAGTGGGGAAACAGCTTTGGCTGCATCGAGTATGAATGCAAACCCAATGAGACGCGCAGCCTCATGTGGATCAATAAGGAGACCTTCTTCTGAAGTGAGGCCACTGTGTCCGGACAATTGCTTGGTAAAATAACTGATCCTCAAACCAGTGCGAAGCCTTACTCAGGCCCTCAGTATAGATGTTTCTTTTTGTGGAATAAAGCGGAATCTTCCCTTTCCCCACCTCACAACACATTTGCTCCCAAATGAGTAGGTTTGCAATGAAGAAATGAGTGTTGCTGGGAGATGATTCCTGCTCCCTCCCTAAATGTGAACTGCCCCTCACTTGCACTGGAGTGAATGGACAAAAAGTGACATTGCAATACTCACTAGGCTCTAGAGCAGTGTTTCTCAGCCTTGACAATTTTAAGGCATGTGGACTTCAACTCCCAGAATTCCACAGCCAGCATCGCTGGCTGTGAAATTCTGGGAGTTGAAGTCCACATGCCTTAAAATTGTCAAGGTTGAGAAACATTGCTCTAGAAGCTCCTTTTCCATAATCATCCTGAGATGTACTGTTTGTGACGCCCCCAAATCATTGTTTTAGAATGTTATCTGCTACATGGTAATAACAGTTTCTCTATTTTTGTGTTCAGTCTGGTTCTCATTCATGCTAGCAAGTGCCGTGAAATGCAGCTTCACCTCTGTCACTGAGCTCTGAAATTCAGAACACCTTCTCCTTTCTACTAATGCTTTTCCAGAACTGAGGAAGCCCTCAGTTACTGGACTATGACCTCCAGTGTAGTCCATGCTGGTTGGGTTTTCTGGTTGTTCGAACCCTCCAATCTCTGAAAAACCATAGATTCTTTTGGTACATATTACAGTGCACAGTGCTAATTTCAAGCGACAGGGCATCTGATAAGGTAGCAAATTAATATCTGCTCAAGTTTTTACTTAATTTTCACAGTGAAGGATTGCTAAATATTACATAACTTGAATAGGTTTTCACCTATCAAACCATAAGCAGTGATGGGATTCTTGAAACGATGCAAAACATTAATGGTTTTAAATTCTTTGTATCATATTTCTCATAATAACTGTATCAGCTACAATTAAATATATTCTAATGTTGCATATCAAAGCCCACAAGTTTTCAGATTACCTGTCAGGCAATATTTTTTTTAAGGAAAAATGAAATTAATTTGCTACAAGTAACGTTTGAGCTGTAGCCGTTTAAATATTTCAGGTCAAATATGATTTTACTGGGATGCTCTCCTAAGTAAAAAGAAAGCTGTTTGTATATAAGCTTGTGCAGGATTCTGGAATCTGGTGCTATACCCTATATAAACCTGTTTACAAATCTGTGGCAAATGAGAAGCACATTGTTTATCTCTTATGAATTTCCAATAAACGTTGCTTCTTTTACAAAGATATCTGGATTAATAAGGGGAAGTTGCATTGATGCTATTTTGCATATTGGTGTATTTGTGCCATTTATGAGAATCTGTAAAGTGATGCAGCTTTTGATCTTTGTAATAAATGAGTTGGAAATCTTTGTCTTCCTTAGCGGTTATTTAGCGTTCTTGGAATAACAATTTACTTGTATCAAAACAGTAAGCAACAAAAATTTGCCACGCAAAAGTAGGGAGAGAATGCCGGAATTGGTACATTTGGAAAGTCCTACCTCAGCTTCCCAGTGTGAATCAGACTCGTAAGTAGAATCATAAGCAGGGCCTACCCATCTAAGTTGAACATAAAGGCTAGATGATATTGAGAAAGTTAGTCCTTTAAATGACATCGTAGTCCTCACAGTTTTTTGGCAACAGTATGGAAGTAGATTGCTATTGCTTGCCTTGAGATACATGTTGATTACTTAAATACCTAGGTCAGCTTTTCCGAGCTAATTTGCTTCAGGGGAATTGGTGATATGATCACCATAATTCATATATCCGTGTTGCAAGAATACAGGTAGTCTTCAGTTTAACAACAGTTCGCTTAGTGACTGACTTATGACCATTTTTATACTTACAACCAGGGGTAGTCAATCTTGGCTCTTTTATGACTCGTGGACTTCAACTCCCAGAATTCCTGAGCCAGCTGTGCTGGCTCAGGAATTCTGGGAGTTGAAGTCCACGAGTCATAAAAGAGCCAAGTTTGACTACCCCTGCTTACAACCATTGCAGCATCCCCATGGTCACGTCGTTTACATTTGGATGCTTGACAACTGACTCACATTTCTGATGTTTGCAGTGTTCAGGGATCCCCTTTTCCAACCTTCTGACAAGCAAAGTCAATGGGGAAATCAGATTCGCTTAACAACCATGTCACTAATTTACAACTGAAGTGATTCACTTAACAAATGTGCAAGAAAAGTCATAAAATGGGGCAAAACTCACTTAAATTTCTCACTTAGCAACATAAATTTTGGGCTCGATTGTGGTCGTAAGTTGAGGACCACAGGCAGAGGGAATTGTAGTCCAACATATCTGCTGGGTTCCAGGTTGTGAAAAGCAATTCTAGATAATCTGTGTAGCTATTCCAACTTTGTACTTTTTAAAAATACAAATGGATTAACACTTGCATCCCTTTATATGAAAATAAAATTGTGAGAATAATGTATTAATGATAAATATTATGGGAATAAAGAAATAGTTGGAAATTTTGGATTGATGTGGGTATTTATTGTATTCAATGAGCTTTACCAAAAATTGGAAGTATTGCATCTGTTGATAAACATATTCTGCTCGTTTCTAATTCAGCACTTTCTATATTTTTTTCAAAATGATTTTCATTTATAATAATTCTATTATAAATAACAAGAATAGAAGCCAAAACAAGCTACAAAAATACAAACTGAAAAATATAAAAGGAAAAAAAAGTGGGGGAAAAAGAAAGAAGTAACTTCCCCCTTCATCATAGCAAGTAAAGACAATTTTAATAGCTTATCACTGTCTCTAACATAATCTCTCTTTACCTCATAGCTCATCTATTGATTAAAAAAAACTAATCTAACTTCTTTGTCAGTTGTTCTTTGTCATCAAAAGGCCAGTCAGGGCAACCAGATGTAAATATTTTACTCTTTTAACCCTTGTCAAATAAATCAGCCTCCCTGAGTTTTTAAAAAATATCTTTTAACCCCTTCAAAAAGAGTCCCAGATTTAGTTTTCTGTTCCAAACCATTTTTTTTCAGAACTTTAGCAGATTTCTTTTGTAAGTCCAATTAGATCATTTTTGTTTCTCACTTTTAATAAAGTCCTTCCAAACTTTAACAGAGCTCTTTTGTATATTTTAAAAAAAATCTATATCAGTTTCCTGGTTCAATATTTATACATCTATTTTTGTGAATAAGTCATCCATCAGTTTCATTTGTTAGGCCCATATCTTCTTCCATATCTAATAATAATGATAATGATGATAATAATAATGATGATGATGATGATAACAACAACAACAACAACAACAACAACAATAATAATAATAATAATAATAATAATAATAATAATAATAAAGTTGGAAGGGACCTTGGAGGTCATCTAGTCCAACCCCCTGCTCAGGCAGGAAACTCTAGTCTATACCATTTCTGACAAAAGGCTGTCCAGTCTCTTCTTAAAAACTTCCAGTGTTGGAGCATTCACTGCTTCTGGAGGCAGGTTGTTCCACTGGTTAATTGTTCTAACTGTCAGGAAGTTTCTCCTTAGTTCTAGGTTGTTACATTTAAGTCCCCCTTAAAAATAATTTCAAAATCATCTGCTGAACTTGTAACTCAGTCAATCTCATCAAGAAATGTATCTATTTTGCTAAAAAGCTTGGCAGACAGACCAAATTTGCATGATAGATTTTTGCTCCATATTCTTAATCCACTAGCTCCCTCTAGTGTTCAACCCTCAAGATTCCCTTATCATGAAAAAACCTCAAAACTAGCATTTTCCCCATTTGTTATTTTTTTTTTTAACGAACTCAAAACTCTTTGTGGGCATTTAAAATTATAATTCTAGGTAGTTTTAACTTACTCTATTGTTAAACTTTATAAAATCCATATTCCCAGCATCCTTTTACTGTTTAATACATAAAGTAATATTTTTCAAAAAATTTTAAAAATTGCATTTAAGTTCTTTTTCTAAGGAGAAGATGACTCTGTTAATAAATACAGTATAACTCACTGTCCTGGAGGGTCATAATCCTTTTAAGGCAGCAGGAAAAAAATCCAAAATGATTTAAGAGGTGAGGTGTGGTCGAGCCTATGATTCTTTAAAAAGCTGCATTAATGTTTATGAGCAAAGATCATTCCTTCAACTCCCAGCTACTTGACCCAGACGCAAACCACAAAATGATGATTCCTGTGATTTACTCAAGAGGAAGACTGTGCAGAGTCATGTGGGCTATCTCAAAGATAGCTCCTTAATCCAGAAAACATTTTGGCAGCCAGGATCCTACATCCCACACCGATTTCCATCGTAACACTTTCCCATTACAAAAAGGGATGTTTTAGCTCACCATGGCTCTCAATTAAAAGCTGTATGTTTTCATAGCATCTAATGGATTAATGAGTTCATTGTGAAGCACATCCACTGTAGCAAATTTGGTTTCTGTGTGTGTTCATCAATGCAGTGAGGATCTGAACAAGTTTTTTGCATACTTATTTCCAGCATGACATGGAATTAAATTAAACATTGTGTTCCAAATTTGTACCATGTGTTAGAGCTGTGCATGGTTTCCAATTCAGCTTGGAAGAGGTACTTTGGAAGGTGCCAAAGCAGTTGCTCTTTAAAGCAATTGCTATAGGGAATAGGAATGGGCTAGAGCAGGGGTCCCCAACCCTTGGTCCGTGGACTGGTACTGAGCCGTGGAATGCCAGCAACCAGTCTGCACAAAGAAGCAAAGCCCCATCCATGGGATGCAGGCAGCACACAAAACCATGCC
The DNA here is from genome assembly GCF_001527695.2 of Protobothrops mucrosquamatus. Taxonomy (NCBI): domain Eukaryota; kingdom Metazoa; phylum Chordata; class Lepidosauria; order Squamata; family Viperidae; genus Protobothrops; species Protobothrops mucrosquamatus. The sequence continues at coordinate 155,667 of NW_015386121.1, read as the reverse complement.
CCCTATGGTCCGCGGAAAGACTTTTCTCCATGTAACCGGTCCCCAGTGCCCCAAGGTTGGGGATCTCTGGGCTAGAGCAGTGGTTCTCAACCTGTGGGTCGGGACCCCATTTGGGGTCGATCGACCATTTCATGGGGGTCGCCAAGCAAGGCTGTCCGCCATTTTTTTGTCCGCCATTTTTTTCCCCTTTTCCGGCGGGTGCCTTACCTCCCTTGGGCTGGGCCAGCTCCGTCTCTGCCGCTTGCCAGCTAGGCCTCGGCCGGCGCAGGGGGCGGAACCACGCATGCGCGGCGCTCCCGGGCAGGGAAAGTCCTCAACTTACGACCGGTTGGGTAGTCCTCAACTTACGACCGGTTTAGTCCTCGACTTACGACCGGCTTAGTCCTCGACTTACGACCGGTTGGGGTCGCGGCATTAAAAAGGTTGAGAACCACTGGGCTAGAGGAAGAGATTGCATAGGTTATATATTGCCAGTTTGGTGTTGTGGTTAAAGCACATTTGGAACAGGAGAGTTGTGAATTCTAACCTCTCCTTAGGCACAGAGGCAGCCGAATGAATGTGGGCCAATCATTCACTCTCAGCCCTAGGCAAACCACTTTGACAGTCTTTCCAAGGAAACTACAGGGAGTGGTAAGGGCAGTTGCCAGAAATCAACACTGATGTCAAGGTGTGTATGTGTGTGTGTGTGTGTGTGTGTGTGTGTGTGTGTAAAGTGAGTAGAGAACTGTAGATTTCTTGGCATTCCATCATAATGTGGAATCTCCCATGAAATAAGTCCAATAGTATTAGTTTGGGGGGGAATCTTTCAGAAATCTAACTATAGAAATAGGCAAAGATTATCATCTTGAAGACATAGTATGTTTACTGTGACATTGTTTTCCCATCCCTTACCCTGGTCATAATTGCAAAAACCCGATTGGAGTCATGCTAAAATAATCACAGCAGAAATCTGGTGGCCCAGCCTAATCCTAAAAAATATTATAGCTGAGACACTGGGAGATCTATCCAATATTTTCATCAGAGCAGGCAAGTCATCAATGGCATCCAGATTCTGAAGCAGCTCTATCAAAGAATTTCATGCTTTACCTCCACTTAAAAATATAGCCACTACATATTTATGGTCACCATAAATCAAGGGTTCCCAACCAGGGGTGCGAGACGATATTCCAGGGGATGCGAAAACTTGGGTTTTCAAAATTATAGTGTATATGCATAATTTGTTGCTGTTATTTCGAACTTTTACAAGGGGTGCGAGAATATATTGGAAGCCTTCTAGAGGTGCAGGGTATAGAAAATGTTGGGAACCACTGCCATAAATGAATAGTGGAAAATCAGATTTTTGCAGCCCAGACGTAGTTACCATTCTATTTAATAGTATGAGGAGTCCTTGCTGATCTCTGAGCTTGGTTGTTTGCTTGCAGATGTTTCATTACCCAACTAGGAATCATCATAATGTTACCTAGTCAAGTAATGAAATGTCTGCAAGCAAAAAATAAAACAAAACAACAAGCTCAGAGAGCACTAAGGACTCCACATTGCAATCTTGATCTACATATATGCTCTTCTATTGGAGGCTAGTATGATTAAGCACAAGAGTGATTCTTTTGCATTCTGATTTCACTGTCCAAAGAAAATCCACCCTCTTCCTTTCTTCCACCTTTCCCAGGATTTGGTCTTCTCAGGAGAGTGAGGTCTATGCAGAGCATATCTAAGTGTGATAAATTGAGCTTGGTTATTTGTGTCTTTAAGTAAAAAAAAACCTATGGATTGATTTGCTTGATTATTAATTTGGGGTTGTTGGGGTTTTTTTTGTTTTGCTTTTTTGTCTATTCATGGTACTCTCAGAGGACTTTTCCAAAGTTAAAAAAGGTTGATATTGTATCCTGCTTCTTTAAAATCCATGTGTCACTTTTACATAGTGTCCTATGGACATCTATTGTCTGCGTAGTTGCACATTCTGATCTTTTTTGGGTATAAACAGATCCTGGCATCTGGGTAACTTTTCCAAGGACCTCATTGCTATTTTACAGAGTGCCAGTCTGTGGCGTGAATGGGGGCACAATGGCTCAGTGGTTAAAGATGCTGAGCTTGTCTGACAGCTCGGGTTCGAGACCCGAGTGCCGTGCAATGGGGTGAGCTCCCGCTACTTACCCCAACTCCCGCCCACCTAGCATTTTGAAAACATGTGAATGCGAGTAAATTAATAGGTACCACTTTGGTGGGAAGGTAACGGGTGTTCTGTGCCCCTCAGCGTATAGCCATGCTGGCCACATGACCAGAGAAGCCAAGAAACAGAGATAAACACTGCACCTAGAGTCAGACATGATTAGACAGGGAAACCTTTAAACCTACTCTGTGGTGGATACCTTGACTGCTGTTCATTTACTGTTGTTAATTGAATATAAAGGCAAAAGCTATGCACCACTTCAATATCCTTGCTGTCAGTTTTAAGGCTGGTTGCTGTGCCTATTGTGATTAATTTTTATCTTCCTTATATTTAACTATACTCTCATTTTATTTTACTGTGCTTCTTGAGGTGTTTTTTTTTTTTTTTTTACAAGAGCTTGCAAATCATTTGCATTTTTGGCCTTCAGAATAGCGTAATCAGCATGAAGCAGATTGTGGATGTTTCTTCCTGTAGTTTTAAAAAACATGCTCATCTTCTTCCAATCCAGCTTCCCTCAATATGTATTCCACGTATAGATTGAATAAATAAGGGGAGGGGATACATCCTTGCCTCACTCCTTTTCAATCTGTTTCACCATGTTCTCTCTAAACTGTGGCTTTCTGATATGCATATAAGGTTCCCATGAGAACAATAAAAAGTTGTGGAATTCCTATTTTTTCTAAACATTCCACAGCTTGAAACGATCAGCAAGTGTGCCTGGCTGAGGAATTCTGGAAGTTAAAGTCCACAAGTCATAAAAGGGCCAAGTTTGAAGACCCCTGGATCAACACAATTGGAGACCTTTCCACAATCGATGAAGCACATACTGTTTAACTTCTGACATCTCAATTTGCTTATGCCTAAGATATGAATTTGTAGTCAGTTAATTTTATATTGCTCTGTGTTGAGCTTCATTGTGACCATACTTCTTACCATAATTCAGTTTTTTTTGCAGCAGTGGTGAACCTGTTTTTGCAGTTTGGATTTTCTTTTCCTAGAGGCTTTAATGTAGCCATGTCATAAGCACCATTAGCATTCCAAAATGTCCTCCGTTTTTCCTCATTAGCAGGTTGAGTGCCATCCAACCTGAAGGGCCCACTGTCCAGTACTATATCACCAATCATATTATATTTTCTACTGACATGGTTTTCTTGGTAAAATACATAAATGCCTTTTCCTATGCAGCATGAAATGATGCCTTTACCATTGCCACTAAAGTGATCTGCCTGCAGCATCTTCCTATATTGCTGCTGCCTGCTGTTTTAGCTGGGCAGCATCAATTTTCACCCAACTTCTCTACCAGCACACACATGAGCATGTTCTTTCATACTCTCATCTCTTCAAATCAACTCAGGTTTGCTCGTTTACCCAGACACAAGATCCCTTTCCTGTAGGGATCGTTGAAAAAGTTAAACTTAAAGCCGTCTTCTCCCATATTAGTATTGGAGAAGCTATCCATAGAGGATACAGTAAGTGTGCTCTTACCTGCAGAGACTGTTGGATTAGAGAGGTTATATGGGGAGATTAGGATTTTCTGGGGCTATTAGGATTTGAGTAGCCTGGGTCTAAGATACTTGAGGCCACCCATTCATTCAGATTACCTCATTTGAACTTTCCAGGAAAAGGATACTCCAGAGAAGAGGTTTATGTAATTCTGGCAAAAGTACAGAAGAGATTTACTGTTAAATTCTTCTGGAGGGTTTTTTTTTTTTAACTTCCCAGGCTAGTTTATAAACCTAGGGTTCCCTGGTGTTTCCCATTCAAGCAGTAACCAGATTTGATCCAGGTTAGATTTTTCAAGATCAGCTTTGGTCTCAAAAGCAATATTGATATCTATGATTATATATACCACATACCAAAAGTCAGATAGCCAAACCTTTTCCTGACTGCTTTATTTCTGGCAACCAAAGAAGACTTGAAGAATTTGAAGGAAAAAAATCAATGGTCATCCCCCAGTTAAAAGGATTTCTTAAATGTTATTGAACTATTTGTTTTAAACAAGGGGCTTGGATAACTTCCCCAAATTAACGAGTGACTCATAACCTCCCCCAGTGTTGAATGGCAATCTTCCCTTCTCAGGGAAGCCACGTTTTTCACAGGATCAGTAGCTTATATCAAAACAATGAAAGCCACATTGCCTGTTGCAGTGCAAGCTCCATCCCTTTTCTTCATAGCTTCAACATCACCACACATGTACAGAAGGGGAAGAGATTGCAATTTGATGCCACAACACTGAAAGGACTGGACCTTTCTTCTTCAACATTCAAAAGCAACTTCCCTGCAGAAGTTAAGAGGCAAATCCAATCAGGTCTTCAATCCACTGAGTGAAAGGGGCACGCGTTTATCTTTCCCGTGCTGTGGTATCGGTCTTTTTGCCATAATAAGAGCACAGAGGATCCATTTATGTTGTCCAATTGCAAAATTCCATATGTTTATTTTTTATTTATTAAATTTTTACACCGCCCATCTCATTATCAAGCAACTCAGGCAGCCTATGTACTAAGTATAGAGTTCAAAAGAATACTAACCTCTGAAAATTTAAGCTTCTATTGAACAATCATATTTATATAAACCACTACTTTCTCACCGAGCCTGCTAAATATAGAACATTTTAGAAATATATATTTTAAAGAAGCATTATCTTTATTACATCTCCAACAAAATGCTGTTTATGAGAGTTCTTTACTACTGTATACAAACATAATGGAGGTCAATAAATTCTAAATATTATTTTTTGTTTTGTAAGTCATGATCCACTGACATTCTTACTATACAAGTTAATATACTCACCCATGGTCTAAACAATATAAGAATCTCTAATTCACTATTTCACATTTCTTAACATTTGCATATAAAATTTAGTGGTAACAAATATGTACAAAAGCTTATAGTAGGTTTCTTAGAATTAAAGGATTTAACAAGTTGTTCTAATGTCTCAGGTGTCTCAGAAGCTGAAAATACTGCCAATTCAAACAGTGTTCTTAACCAATATTGTAATTGTAAATATTGCTATTGGGTTATATCTGATAGATGATATTTATCTCTTAACACAAAGTATGTTAAAAGTCATTTTCATCATCTATCAGTTGGTCCAAAGTCAATATCCCCACTTCCATCCATTTTTTCATATCACCATCTTTTTCCAAATTTTTAAATTTGGGTTTCCCCATAAAGTTAATTTGGCATGGGGAAAAAAATTGATTCTTTTTTTAAATTAGACTTTTTATTCCATATTTTTCTAATTGATATACTTGTTTCCAGAGATACTAGAGTTTTAATATGTTTGAATCCTAATGCTGGCCATTCAAATTTGTCCAAATTGTTGGCTTCCAGCATTTAATATTTGACAATAGGCAAACATGATAATATAGCTCCAGATTTGGGAAGCATCTATCTTTTGCATCAATACTGGAATAATAGTGTAGGGCTTAGAAATAAACAAAATAATGTCATCTACAAATAAAACCAATTTCGGTTCAACTGAGTTACATATTCCTTCAAGAAGACTGTAACATTAAGGATATTAACTTGGCTTGCTTATTATGCTACGTTAAAGTTTGTTTGTTTGTATTATTGATTTGGATAAGTTTTTCACAGGATGCTATGCCAAAATAAAACAAATGAAGTGACAGCTTGGAGTATAATGTTGTTGCACTGATTGCAAATAGAAAGTTTTAGATGCTAAGCTGTAAGATAAAATAATCATTTAAGCAAAAAACCCCACAATGCTTATAAATGAAAGGACAATTCAATGAAAGGAATGTCCCTTATTTCAAAGCTATTAGGATTGCAAACTAATAACATGCAACAAAAAATAAAAACCTCCAGCTAACATTTACATAAGAAATATCTCCAGAAGAGGGAGCATTTCTATTACAAAGATGTATTTAGTTTCTTGTAATTTTGAGGTCACTTTAAAATATCATACAAGTTATACTCATTTGACAATGTAACCTTTTTTTTTACTGGCAAGTGGTAACTTAATTTTGTAGGCCCGCTATAAAAATGAGTGTATGGAAGGCTACTTTTTTCCAACCCAGTTTTGTCAACTTTATAAAATTATTTTTCAAGTGAATCATTTCCCACATATTTCCATTGATAATTAGTTATTGCCTTTATTGTTGGACCTTTGAAAGCAAGTAATAGAAGGCATTTGAAAGATACAAATGAAATTATTACAGTAATGAAGAGCTAGTAATTGTTTGAAATCAGTATTACAACATTAACTGAAAATAAGATAACATCTTTGGCTGTGGTTCTCCTAACTTCCAGCACATTTCAATTGGCAAAGAAACTTTCTTTTCATCCTTAAATGCCAGGATCACCATAAATAAAATTCAATTTTAAGTACGGTAAGTGTTTAATGCACATTTGTAAATGCAAACTCAGCTTGTCATGCACTTGCCAGTCTTACCATTTACTTAATGAGAAAGCCTAATCAGCTTCTTTGGTAGAAATGTCCATGCAGCTGCTCTGAGAAATCCCTAAGGAGGTGAACCATCTCTATCTCAGATCTCAGTGATTCACAGCCAAGGGAATACCGGCACAAAGCTTCCAGTGTTCTAATCATCTGCTAATGAGTTTTTCGCACTCCCTTTGGTCTACTTTCTATTACATACTCCTCTTGATAGTTTGAGTTAACTCTTAGCAATGGGACTGGGAGTTATGCCACTGGGACAGCTGTACACCTGACATTTCAAGCAATAGAAATGACATAATAACCAAGTAAACATATTTTGCATGGAGTATGAAACCACTTCCCCTCCTCCTTTATATATTGCAAATGGGGACACATTGGGTTGGATTCTGAATTATTCCATGCTTGATGGTTTTAGTGTTGCATTAAAGAAAATGCAACAGATAGAAAAAGGTAAGAACTATCATATAGCATTCAGTCTGGCAGCGCTGCCGCTGAAAGTCTTTTTTCTTATTGGTAAAATGGGTTGGACCATAGGAGGTTGGAGTCAACCAAAGAATAAGATTGAAAAGACATTGGAAGTTAACATCTTCTGTTAAGGAAATAAAGAAAAGTGTCCTTGAAAGATCCATTCAAATATGGGAATGGGTATTTATTAATTAGAGGAGAAGCATGAGTGGCTTACCTTTAAAACCACAAATTACAAAAGCTTAATAAAAGACAGAACTCATTTACCTTTGAACATTGATATACTTTCCTAAAGAACAGAGACCATGAATTCCAGTTCCACCTAAGATACAGAGCCAATTGGGTGACCTTGGGCCAGTCCCTCCCTCTCAACTCTAGGAAAAAGCCAAGGGCAAACCACTTCTGAATATCCTGCCAAGAAAAATGCAAAGACTAATCCAGGGAGTTACCAGGAGTCAACACTGACTCAAAGGTGCAGGCACACACACAGAGGCAGGGCGCACACACACACACACACACACACACACACACACACACAGAGAGAGAGAGAGAGAGAGAGAGAGAGAGAGAGAGAGAGAACAGATTGCATTTTTCACAGTAAATAAATTTGGATTCAAATTATCCTTGAAAGATAAATCTATTTAATGTTATGTACTAAATACATCTTGTTCTTTCAGAACTTGGTGTGCCATAAACGAGACAATTATCTCATAGTAAGCACAATTATTTTATACACCAACAAAAGATAGAGGATGAGAGCAATTGAACCCCTTTATCTCCTCTAAACACTTCTGATATTAAAGCAGCACTGGGGAAAACATTCATGAAACATTTCAACCACTTCTGTATAATGGATAAAGATGTATATTTTAGTAATACATATTGTGATCGTCACAGGAATGCTTCCCACAGAAGAATTTTTAGTTTCTTTGGTTGGCAAGACTGATACTAAATGCAGCTCAGCTATCTTGAAAAGCACTTAAATGTGTGGAAAAACTATATTTTAATGGTGGGCAATAGAAGGTCCCAGAGCAGTGGTTCTCAACCTGTGGGTCGGGACCCCATTTGGGGTCGATCGACCATTTCATGGGGGTTGCCAAGCAAGGCTGTCCGCCATTTTTTTTGTCCACCATTTTTCCCCCCTTTTCCGGCAGGTGCCTTACCTCCCTTGGGCTGGGCCAGCTGGTGGTCGGCCAGCTCCGTCTCTGCCGCTTGCCAGCTACGCCTCGGCCGGTGCAGGGGGCGGAACCACGCATGCGCGGCGCTCCCGGGCAGGGAAAGTCCTTGACTTACGACCGGTTGGGTAGTCCTCGACTTACGACCGGTTTAGTCCTCGACTTACGACCAGTTTAGTCCTCGACTTACGACCGGTTGGGGTCGCGGCATTAAAAAGGTTGAGAACCACTGTCCTAGAGTGAATCATAATCACTCATTTAGAGTGAATTATAATGTAATGTGTAAATAAACTATTGTATGTTTATTTATTTATTTATTTTTATTTATTAAATTTATATACCGCCCTATCTCCCTTGCGGGACTCAGGGCGGTGAACAGGCGATACTAAAAACCACGAATAAATAAATAGTTTCTGTTTTAAAATCAAATTAAATAATAGGCCTGTTCTAAAAACACACCCATACAAAACCCCCCACTGAAACACAATCCAAACTACGCCAGGCCGGCCGCACGGAATAGATGGGCCTTCAGGGCTCGGCGAAAAAGGCAGCATCCATTTGCAGCATCCATTTGAAATGGGAAAATAAACATTCCATTTCCAATTCTAGAAAACAAGCCTACAAATTTAGAAACATTAGCAGTACAGTTTTTGTTCACACACATTGTATTGTCATTATCATTTACCCCATGTTTTGTTGAATAAGCCACAAAAGAAGTAACTTGCCCATGTTGCAAAAGTCTGGATGATGACTAGATGGCTGCAGTAAATTTCAGCTTTCAAAATCCTTTTGCTGCTGTGTAGTGATCATCCAAAGTTTTCTTTTTCTTTTACCCAGATCTGGTAGCCTTGAACCCCAATGGCTAGGTTTACATATCATCCTATGCTAATACGATGTCATGGATTAGAGTGATTTGCAAATCCAAGCTGGGTTTGTATATTATGTTAAATCATGATTTGTTAAAGCATGTTTGTTGAAAAAGTGATAGTGACTGTATTCACACAGCATGTTAAGCTACAGTGGGTGGTTTACATTTTCACTAAGCCAACCATGTTATGCCTTAGTAATTTCTGTGAACCCAATCTTGTACAATGCCTCAGATAGTTTAAGAAAAGAAGGGTGGGGCTAGCTTGCATAAATCTAGTAAAGCGGATTGCTTACTTTTCAGTGTACAGTGTGTACATCTATAATAAATATTGGCATCTCTAATTAAGAACATGATGGAATTAAAAAAACAAAACCTGATTATTAAGATATTTAAAACCTGTTATTTTCTAAACATCTATGAATGCCTGTATTTCTAGAGTCAGAGATATGAAAGGAGAGAGGAATTATTCATCTGACTCCATTTTCGGAATAAAGCACAATTTGTAGATTATATCATTTGTAATGTACAAACTATACAATAAGTACTATATAGTCTGTGTGATTCTTGCATCCCTCCCCTTCCCCATTCTCCACAATAGGGAAATTTAGTCATGAGACCCTAGTGACATAGCTTGAAAATAATTTATTGAACTCTAAACAGATTTTTTAAAACACAGAATACTAGGCATGATGAAGGCTCCTAAAGAGAGACAGGTTGTTTGTACAATATTTAATTGGTCCCAGTGGAAACAAGGACAGCTGTGCAAAGCTTACTTGTTCAATTTTTCTTCTGCATATATTTGTTATACTTTGTATTATGGACTGAAAATATGGGATTCTATAATTCATTGGCCTATTCATAGAACTCTATATATTTAATTTAACAAAAGTCCATCATGGCACATTAAGCATGAATCTGTAACCAAAGGAAAAAGATGACAGCATGATCTCAGTTTCAGTAATCAGGGGCTTGGGGAAGAATTTAGGAGAATCCTAATGTTTAACTGTGATACTCTGTCCAATATATTGATTTCTATTTGAAGAGATGTTTCAGAACCAGCAGGAGCAAAAATGCAGCTCCTTTAGGCAACTTGTTAAAGTAGGTCATTCAGTAGGTCATTCAGACTTCTGCAATATCTCTTCTGTGTTGAATTGGCATTGTGTTGAAATTCATTGCCAAAATGTATTTTTATGCAACAACTACATTAGTATTTAGCCAGTAGATGGCAGTGTTTACAAGTTTGGATCTATGGTATAAATTCTATGCTCTTTTATTCTAAGTAGAGTTTCCTGTTTCTGGTTACAGTTATATAGTTGAGCAGTAAAACACATGGTGACTGTACTCCTTGTTTGCTCTGTGTGGTGCTTTATATAAACAGAATTTCTAACACATTGCATCATCCAGCATAAAATAGCAGAATATTTTATTGTCAGTTTTTAGCAATTAGGGCTGAAGGAGACATGGGGGGCTACTAATAAAGGACTTGAGGAGGTTGACCAGAGGTTGCCTACTGCCATCCTGTAGTCTTAATCACATAGTTGACACAGTTATGCAGTACTCAGTTTTACTATCTGTATGCCAATATTTTTTAAAAAAAAAATCTATGACACCTTGTCAGGATAATGATTTAAAGGCTAACCAGCTGATGTAATGTAAGGTGGATGATGCAATGATAGGAATGACTCAGCAGGTGTCTGTATCTTTTTAATACAATATAAGCCTGAGTATAAAAGGGAAGGCTTTTACTGCTGTGTTCTCTCTCGTCCATTTCCTGCTGTAACTGCTGTATGTTGGCGTTTGCTGTATTACCATGTGTCTGTATCTTGTTCCTAGTGTGTATTGTAGATAGTTTATGATAAACCACCATTTAATATAGACCACTGTTTACTGTATTTACTCCTGGGTTACCTCAGTGCAATAAGACTGTGCATGCTCTGACACACCTGCAGTATTCATCTAATAGAAATTCAGTCAGTTATTCTGTAGGTTTACATAACTTGAAAGACAACAGCTGTAGCATATGAAGGTAACTTAGTCTAAAACAAGATTTTGTGTGCTGGAATAATTTTTTTAAAACTCAGTAAATTATTAATGAGTTACGTTAACTGATAATTTTAGAAGAACTAGGAGTTAGTGTTTTGGTTTAACTTCTGGCCTTTGTTAATATTTGCATCTGTAGTATTGTGACCAAAATTTGGCTCACCAAAAGCAACCAAACCACTTTGAAGATACAGCATAAATGTATTACGCATGCAAACAACTGAATTGTACACATAGCTCCCAGCAAAGCATTGGCAGCTTGCTGAGCAGCTCCAAAGAAAAGCAGAACCATAGCTTACATGGTTCTGCTTTGGCCAACTACATTATGAAGACAAACAAAGAAAAAAGCAGATACTGTGTAATTACAGCACAACTTTGGTATGTTGTTAATAAACTAACTGGGGTTACTTTATTATTTACTAGACAAATCGTGACCCATTGAGTCCTCCTCATTTCAAAGATATTTCCCTATCCAAACAGAGAAACAGAATGATCAAGTGCAAAAAAGCTGTGTGAGTGACTTCCAACTTCCTGTCGGGTTGACTGCAGCTGACTGCTCGCCAGCAGCCGATGGTGTAACCAGTCTGCCCAGCTTCTGAAGGGCTAGGGCGGGACTAGTTTACTGAACTTTTGGGCAGCAGTGAGTGGTGCAGCAGCACTGAAGCAACCACAAGTTTGCCAAATTTTAATCATGGGTTCCAGATTTTGCATGTGTTCTGTAAATTAGCCCATTTGGGCTACTTTGGTTCAAAACTGTTGTTCTATAATGCACTGTTTCACCCAGTTAGATGTAATGGTATGAATGAATAACTTTGGGGAATGAGGGGAAGAGATGCTACCTAGGACATAATCAGACAAGAGAGGCAGAAGCCTCCAGTGACTTAACAGTCAGAAAAAGAAATTTACGAAGGACCTGCCCTCATGGGCAGCCCTCTGCTTGCAGCAGAACCGCCTTCTGCTAACGGCGCGATGCCCGCGGCACCTGCTCCCTCCCCAGCCTGCTTGCCTTTCCCTTGCTCCCCCTCCCCCTGGTCCCGCTTCTTCAGCAGCGCCTCCGCCCAGTGGGGCTCCTCCATCTTCCGCAGTCGGGACGCCACTGCCTCGTCCACAGGAGGCGAGCGAGAGAGCACACAAGGCCATCCTGGGAAGGGCAAGTGGCAGAGGAGATATGGGGGTGGCCTTTTTGGCAGCAGCTTGGCCGCGACGTGTAATCAGACTCGCTCGCTAGGCTGCCAGCTCCGAGTGCTTAGCTAGCAGGCAGTCTGTTAGTCCGAAGGAGCTGCCCCAGGTCCCAGGCTAGACATTGGGAGTGAGTCCTGCCTGCTCCGTCCACTGCCTCCGCTTGCCTTCAATGCCAGCATAATGCTGCTTTATTTGCATATTACGATCGCAGCTATTTTGGCTACAGCCTGGGGACCTGGGCGATATACAAAGCAGTTGGTTGGAACCTGCAAGAAGATAGAGGTCCAGAAGATCCGCAGCCTTAAAGCCCAGAGAGAGAGAGACACAGAGAGAGAGACAGAGAGAGAGAGAGAGAGAGAGAGAAGGGAAGCGCAAGTGCCTCTCTCTGTCTTTGTCTCTCTGCAAATGGCGGAAGAGGACTGGGAGCCGCAGTAGAAGGCTGAAAGAGCCACATGCGGCTCCAGAGCCGTGAGTTGCCGACCCATGAACTAGTTGATTGATATGATGAAACTAGTTGATTGATGATGAAAGCTGTTTGTCTTAACTTGCAGTTGAATATGTAAGCAAAATTCTACTGAACGTTTACCTAAAACTCTGATTTGGAATTACCTAGTGTTAAACTTGTAAATTTTCTACAGATAAACTATTTTAGGTTACTGAAAAAGTAGGTATGAAAATGTTGCCTCATTATGTTGGTACATGCAATCTTGCTCCCAATGTCATTAAAATACACTATAAAATCCTGAAATACAAATTCCACATGTTATTACTCATGTTAAACCTATTATTGTTATTAAAGTTTGAAAAGCTTTTTTACATTTCCCAAAATGGTGCTAAAATTCCTTGTCTGATTCTTTAAACAAAGCTTTTACTCTCTTATATTTTTCCGAGGTAGCTATAGAACTTACATATACTGTATATATTTCATCTTTCATGATATGAAGCTGGAGTGGGGAGAGGGTAGTGGGGTTCAACCTCCATCATTTGTCACTTGGACACTAACATATAATAAACTTTTCTTTGACGCATGACAGGCTAGGAAATGTGTGTCACAGTAGCACTCATAATTGTTGAGCTGTACTTCAAAGTGAAAAACTGAATTGTTGGGCACCATAATTCCTCAGAAGCATATGAAGTGCCTTCTCCCATTGCATTCTCCACTGACAAGACAAAGTAGGTCTCTCCTATAATCAACTCTATGCATGATATAGCAGTGATTCATTTCTTTTGTATACCCCATTGACAAAAGTATAAAGACACTTTTGAATCAATTTCTGATACCTGCATGGACATATCCATACAATTTTCTTGCAACAGTATTAAACTAACTTCCTTAGTTCAAACATTGTTTTACTTCCCAATCTTGTCTACGGCTCTGCAATTATCAGCCATCTGAGGTAGGCAACATCAGGAAACATGAGCATCAGAGGGTTCAGGAATATTCTTTATTTTTGTAGGGTACAATAACAGAATGTTGAAGACCTGTCAGAGTTTCTCAACATCTTACACAAAACAAAAACAAAGCAGGCTTCTTTTAACTTTCTCTTTTTTTTCTTTTTTAAATATTGTATGAACCACCATCTCTCGTAATACTGTAGTTTATTCATCTCTTCCTTATTCCCAGACCTAGAATTACCTTCTTTCAAAGGAATTCTGTGTGGTTTCCCATCCAGTATTACAGGCCTGACTCCACTTATGGTGAGAAAAAGGCTGGCCAACTGCTCTCACTTTTTGAGATTACGGTACTACTGTTGGGATATAATAATGGTAGTTTCCTTTGAGTAAAGGCAGATCCTGGGGATTTCATGAGCACATCACTGATTTTTCCCCTCAATCATATGAAAAAAAGAAATCTGTTTTTCAACTTTTAGTTGAAAACTTTTAATACAGCTTACAGTATTAGTATTTCCTGTTGATTTTCATCTAAGTGTCAACCATACTCAGCCCTACTTAGTTTTAGAGATCAACCATGGACTATGGTAATCTAGATGGCTATTATTCCTACTGAACAGTAATATTAAAATAGTTTCTACTTTATTTGATTCACGCTCTAATCTATATATCTGTCAGGTGCAAACAAGACCCATACATGCAGAGTTTGAGCTAACTACTTTATTACGTTCTGCCTATAATACAGGAATCTCCCAATCTGGCAACCTACTCTTGGGAACAATTAGATAAGGCTCCAAGGAATGGGGGAGGGGTTGGTCCTAGCCCTTTTGTGGTTGTGCAGTGACTACAGGCTAACTTAACCCGATCCCTCCTCTCTGCCACACTGGGTGTTTCCCAACATCATCCCTTCATTATGTAGAAATATCTTAATTTGAATGTATTTAAAATAATACTAATATGTTTTACAACCATCCGTACACATATCATATTTATGCTTTATTTTCTACCCCTGCAAGAACAGGTAAATAGAACTTAGCTTTTAGTAAGTATTTTACTTTATTTCCCATTTGACAGGATCAGTTCAGATCAAATCAAATCAAATATTATGGTCTTAAAATGGAACACAGTCAAAATCTAATTATTAAAATTAAATGTTAATATACAATAATAGCAATATAATAAAACAAATTAAAATACTTCAACTCTCACAACAGACACTTTATAGAACCAGTGCTATGGAATTACAGTCATATGACAATTCCTTACTGTTATCAAACTAAATGTTAATAATTAAAATATGACTTTTGCATCCCTGTCAGGTAAAAGGAACTGAACATATGTATAAGATTTATGTACAAGATTTTTTAAAATCAAAGACTGAATTAACCTAAGGTAGAAATCAGAGTAAAATTGACAGAGAGTAGAGTAGAATACGTTCATTTGATTCAGTCTCACCTGATTCAAATGGACAGAACCTTGCGGACATTGCAATTTTACAGTGCCTGTCTTCCAGAAAAAAGAAAGAAAAGAAAAAGTTTATGGTAGAGCATTAAATTGAGTTGGGGAGATGCCCATCAATATTTATGATGGATGAATGAATACCAAAGAACTGCCAGGATAAATTTTTGGAAATCTGTAAGTGTCAATACATAATACAGATTCAACTCAGTCATTCTGTAATGCTGTGTCCTAGTTCCTCTGTTTAATGATCTTCTTAGCCTTAACTAGTCCTTGATATTTGATACATAAGTGAAAGGCCATATGAATGTAATTAGCTTGAAATGCTTTCCTATCATGTAGATCTAAAATTGTCAGATGGTATTAGTGGCAGCAACCCAACTGAGGCCAGGATATGTCTTAGTGAAGATGTCAGCATAACTAGTTGGAATGTTTGGCAGTCCTGCCCCTAATCTAAGGCATGAGGAACCCAGCTAGGGGACTGAAAAAGAGGTCTTAAGAAATGTAGTGGAACTTTTGCACAGGAGACATATGAGGTCTTAAAGTTACATATGAGAACTGTGCCCTATATAATAACCAAGCAAATTATTTCATAGATAAATAATAAATAAATAAGTGCTATTGGAATATAATTTATCTTGGTTTTTGATGGAAGACAGGGGCATATATTGACAAATTTATATATACGGATACATTTTCCAAGGTAGTATTCAAAAAATAAAGTAATAGTTTCCTGAATTCATAGTATCTTTTAATTACTCTCAGCTTCAGGCAACAATAAAAAACAATATATCCGTAATATTTTAATGTGGGATGGTATTCTTTTTTATTTTATTAAATGTTTCTCTTTCCTTGAATTTGGAAAAATGCTGACTTGACTTTTGAGAAGTAGGTAGTATGGTAACACAACATTCTCTCAAAACATTTAAAAGAAACTGTAACCTTTACTAAAAATAAATATGAGCCTGTATAATAGCAACAAAGAATTTTATTGCCTGGGTACCTTAGTTTTAAAAAGGTAGATATTTTGAAATGGAATTTACAAGGACTCAAGTATTCACATGCTTTGCGGTAAAAAGCAGTTTATAGCTTTTTGATGTCCAAAGGAGAAAATCAGTTTAGTTAAGTGGGATCTCGAACCATGAGTTATCATAAAAATGATTAGTGCATTGCAAACGCAGCAAGTGACAGCCAATTCCAGACGGGCATTGTAAAGGGCAAGAAGCTAAAAATCTATTTAAGCAATGATATATAAGTCTAGTATATTCAGCTCTCAAGTAAAGTTTGTTTCTATAAAAGAAAGATATTCATTGTACAGTTTGCAAGGTAATCTAAAGTTTGGAGGTCCTAGCTTGCAATTAACAGTTTGAGCATGCGTGAGATGGATTTTGCTGGCCAAAAATTACCCCAACTAATCAGTTCTGTATTTATATATTTATGAACAGTCTATATTTATAAACGGCTTACCTGCAGAAGTTGTGGGTGCTCCAGCACTGGAGGTTTTAAGAAGAGACTGGACAACCATTTGTCTGAAATGGTATAGGGTTTCTGCTTGAGCAGGGGACTTGACTAGAAGACCTCCAAGGTCTTTTCCAACTCTATTATTCTGTTACCACTAAAAAGGATTGTTACTTGTGGGAACTCTTGATATACGGTAGCTCAAAGTAATTGGAAGAAGCTGTGAAAGAGCAAACTGTAAACAAGAGAATGGTTGCTTGAAAAATGAGACTGCCAGAATTTATGACGTATAAAATATATAATGTGTATATAGAAAAACAAACTATTGCAAGGAATGCTGTCAAAGAAAACAACAAATTGTTAAGATCAACAGAAGGAGAGACAATGCAGCATTTGGATGAAGTCAATGACTCAACAGGAAAAAGAAATCCAAGAAAATCATGGTTCAATGGGAGTAATGAAATAGTAAAAAAAAAAGATGATAAATTTAAAGAGCAAGAGACAATTTAAAAAGTAGTGTATAGATATGGCAGAGACACGATTAGTATAAAACAATAAATAAAATATGAAAACATCTTTTCATTACAAAGTAGATTTAGCTGTATTTTTTCATGCCTTGAACTCCTTTGGCTTATATCAGCAATCCCCAATCTTTCCAGCTCCATGGAGCAGCAGTGGCAGCGGTTGGGGCGAAGGGAGGAAAAGGTATAGTTTCTCACGTGCAACCTAAACCTGCACACGCACAAATGAAACTTCATGCACTCGCCTGCCACTTGCAGGGGCTGGTTCCCAATGGGCCAAGGACCCTTGGCTTATATGGTAGATATGAAGGTATGTCTGTCTTTACACCACCATTTTTAACCCCCAGTCTCTTGACAGCCTTGATCTAATCATTGCTCTTGTAGCTGGCCAATAAGAAAGTGCAAAGTATAATGTTCAGTGCCTTGTCCTGAACAACAGCAGATCCCAATATAACAACAGTTACCTCCTATCCACACTACATAAAAAGGAAGTAAAACGGATCATATCATTTTCTCTCCACATTATGTCCCATGTAGCTGTGTGGCCGCAAACACAAAATGGGAATCTGGTACATGCAATGTAGCCCTAAGTCACAGTGTTATACTCTCCATCAGTCTTTCTCAGCAGTGGTTCCAAGGTTAACTGAGGTCATTAGGAATCTTATGAGAGATCACAACTGAAAAAAATAAGATTGTTTTTAAATCATATATCATGAGCTGTAGATATATATTTTTTGCAGGGCTCCCTTAGACCAGAAAATTTTCCACCTTTCTTTCACATTTAATACATTTCATATCTATAGATGTAAAGGTACCCAGAGCAATTTATAAATGATCCATAAAAATAAGGCAGTCTTTGTCCATGGGTCTAAAATGTAAAAAGGACAACATCAAGGGGATTGGGGAAATAATGTAGATGTATATATATATATTCATGTGTACCTATGTGTGTATTTGCGTATGTGTGTATACAGAGTCCTTGACTTATGACCATTTTTCCAGTCACTGTTTGAAATTATGACGCCACTGAATAGATTTATTACCTGTGCTCAAAAGTTACAGCCGATGCGGCACACCTGGGGTCACACGATTGCAATCCAGATTCTTGGCAACCCATTTGCACTAATGATGGGTTACCAAGCCCTCCACAATCATGCGATTGTTATTTGTAATCTTCCTTGCCAGCTTTCTCAGAAAATCAACAGGGAAGCTGGCAGGGAAGGCCCCAAGCTGCTTGATTTCTCTGATGCTGTGCGCCATCTCCCCTCCCTGCCCTGGACTAGAATGACTTTCTAGCCCAGAGAGGGCAGAGCAACTGATGTGCTACATCGGAGAAATGAAGTTCTCGCAGTTTTGTTTCTCTAGCACAGTGCACCGGCTCTCCTCCCCTCTGTGGGCTAGAAAAACTTTTCAATATTCTAGCACATGGTAGGCAGGGAAACTGGTGAACTGGGCTGGAGAAAGAAAGCTCAGATCAGTCAGCATGCTGGTTCTCCGCGTAGAGGGGGGCTGCCTACCTTCTTTCAGCTTTTTCACTCCAGTCATTTAATGACCGCTTAGCAATTGCACTGGGAAGAGCTGGGATAGCAGTTGTGAGGCAATCACCTGGGCGCTTTGCTTCATGACCGCAACAATGTATGAGTGTACTGGGCAAGCTCCCTTACGATTATAAGTTAAGGACTTGCTGCGTGCACTTTGTGAAGTTTTATTGTCAGCTTTATCAAAAAAAAATTCAGAAAAATATGAAGTCCTAAAAAGATTGGTGCTGTTTTTCAATTTTTCCTAGCCTGTAATTTAATGAAACAGTGGTCGTCACATAACAGTAGCAGGAGAACTTGCCGAGAGAACCCAGTTTTACCGGTTGTTAATAGAATGCTCAAATTCGGTAATGAGGTTAAGGGCTGTTAGTTCGTTGTTGTTTTTTAAATACCTTGCTGACAATAGGCAAAAAGAACACAGCAAACTACAGCCTAAATTAAATATTAAAACAAACAAGGAAACAAAAAAACAAAGAAGGACTTATCAACAAAGCAACCAATTTTTTAATTGGTTGCATTTCTCTATAGTAAGTTTGTGTTAAAATGAAATAAAAATAGAAATACATTATCAGTTTAGTATTCTTAGACGGTTAAGCACTCTATGTATATTGCTTGAATTTCTATAAAGTGGAAAGAAGAAAAAAAGAATACAAGAACATAAGCAGAACCCTCATAGATCAGACCCCACATCTGTCTAATCCAGCAGTCTGTCCTCACAGTAGATAACCAACTGCACGAGGAAGCCCACTAGTCTTTCAGCAGATGGTTTTTAGAAGCAATACCACTTCCATCAAGGGTAACAACCATCAATCCCTTTTTCAAAGCCAACCAACTTGGTAACCAGCACATTTAAAGTGAGCATGGGAAGCTTCATTTGCACATGCACGGGATTTAGGTGACATGCATGAAACCATTTCCCCCTGCCACCAAAATTGCCAAAACCGCTGCTGGTCTATGGAACTAAAAAGGTTTGGGACTTTTTACATAATTAGACATTATGTAAAAGATTATTTTCTTTTTTCTGTCCTAATACTTTCCAGATTTAATTTAATTGGCTAATCTCTGGTTCTATTATTTTGGGGAGGGAAAAACAGCTTTTCCTTGTTCATTTTATCCATATCATTAACAATTTTGTATACTTCAATAATGCTACCTCTCGTTTGCCTCCTTTCTACATTAAAAATCTCCAAATGTTTCAATGTTTCCTTTGGAAGCTGCTCCAGCCACTTGATCATCTTAACTGCCCTCTTCTGAACCTTCTTTAGCTCCATTATACCTGCATACAATAACCCAGATGAGGTTTCACCATCGAGTTATATAAGGATATTATGGTTGTGGCATCAATTTACACTTGTTCATGTTGAATGACATGTGCCATTTTAATACCCACTTCCTTACAGTTCTATGAACATCCTGGCCCCATGCCTGAGGGAAAGGCCAAGTCTTCACCACTTTCCTGAAGGCCAAGAAGGTCATGACCATCCAAATCTCCACTGGGAAGCTGTTATACAAGGCAGATGCCATAACCGAAAAGCATGCTTCCAAGAATCCGTCAGGCAACACTGCTTCACTGAGAGGAATCAGAGCAAGCCCACCCTGCCAGATTAGTAAAATAGACAGAAAACATCAAGCATAAGCAGTTCTAAGTGCTATGATGTGCTCAACATGGGACTACTCTTAAATACCATCTAGAAACTTTAGTTGGTCCAGAAAGTAGTAGCATGAGTAGTTATAGGCATACCACAATAGAGCTATTGAACATCTCTACTTTACAAGCTCTCCTGGCTTCCTATTAGCCTCTGGATGCAATTCAAGGTGCTTCCTTAAAGAGCCCACAAAGTCCTTTAAGGAACAGTGCAAGACTCCAATCTCTAATTGTATCTGTCCATCCCATGACATCTGAAAGAGGGCACACTTCAGGCCCTTTCCATGAATCAATACCATCTAATCGAGTCAGACAGTGTAGTAGTGTGCCTTCTCCTTCTCTCTTCCTGCCCTTTGAAACAGCATACCCTTGGAAGCTTTCCATAAGACTTTAAAAATTGTGGATGTTCCCTCCACGCATCAAATTAAGATGTTGGATGATCTCATCCATTACATGGTTTAAGATCAAATATGTTGGGGTTTGGGTTTTTTTTTTTGCCTTAGTTTATGCCATATTATATTGTGTTTTTATGGCTTTGTATTGTTTATTTTACTGTTTTTTTAAAAAAACTGTTAGCCACCAACATTTTGCAAGTTGGACAGAAATAGACATCGATTTAATTGGCTGACCTCTAAATAAATAAGTAAAAGAAATACTTGGTGGAATGGAGACCCTGGAGACAATTCAAGGACAACTATCACCCTCAAATTAAATGGTCTAACTGCCACTGCGATGGGCACCCCCTTCCGAAGCCATCACGTATCACTCCTGCAATAACGACGTTTTGCTTTCCGTGCAGGTTTTTCCAGGCTCCTAAAGGTTGGCCAGAAAGTCTTCTTGTTCTCCAAGTATATTTCATCGTACTAAAATGCGAGAGAGGGATAGTTATACTAGGATCCCCCGAAGATTTGCTCCTGGATGCAGGAGTCCGGATTTAAGAGAAGCACGAAGTCGTCTGAAGTGTCTTTGAGCCGGTTACGGTATTACTGCGGCAGCAGACACCTCGCCGCCCCCCTCCCCCAATCCTCCCGCCATTTGAGGAGCTACAGCCTCCTTTGTCTCCTCATGTTTTGTGTTGCTTCAGAAATGGGCTGCAGCGAAAGCAGGACTTCTCCACATGGCAGCCTAATGGACCCTCTAGCTTCGCCTGCAGCAGCGCTTCCATTTTCTGCGCCGTCCGACTACACCCCCGCCTTCTTTTCCCTCAGTCTTCTTCTCGCCCGTGTGACATCACGCGCACGTTCCCTCTCGCCCCTTCGGCGTATGTAAACGCCGTTCCCTGCTTTGGGGGTGGAGTTGCCCGGATGTTGGGAGCACCTCCCCTTTGTTGTTGCTCGCTTCGTTCGCGTCTTCGCTCCTTCGTCTCGTCTCCGCCTCCTTCTCTTTTTCTCCCCCCTCCCCTTCCCCCTCCCCCTCCTCCAGGTTGCGGGTCAGCGCGAGCCACTGCAGCAGTGAAACCGTCGGGAACCGCCACGAGCCGCTCCGGCCTTGCACCAAATAACAGCCGAGCGCGAGCCCAGGCGCAGACTGGGCTGAGGTAGAGCCGCGAGGGAGACAGGAAGGCAGGCAGGCAGGCAGGAAGGAGAGCGAGGCAGGCGAGGAAGGAAACAGTCGTGCGCTGCGGTAGCGGCGGCAGCAGCAGCAGCAGCAACAGCAGCAGTAGCGAGAGAAGAAGAGGCGGCTGGTACTCGGCGGTGGATTTAGCTGCGGGCGAGCCCTCAACACCCTCCCGCCACCATGGTAAGGGGCCGCCGGGTCTCTCCGCGTCCATCTTCTTCAGGCCTTGGCGGACTATTAAAAGGGATGAGGACGAAGGCGGGTTTCTCTTTTATTAAAGAAAAGGGAGGTCCTCCCCCGCCTCGTCTTTTCCGCCTGCGGAAACGGCAGGCGCTGCTCTCCTCCTCCTCCTCCTCCTTTCGTGTCAGGCCTTCACAGAGCGCCGAGACCCTCTGCGTCAGGGGTTTCCTCTCCTCCTCCTCCTCCTCTCCCCGGCCTAACGGCCCCCTTTCCCATAGTTCCCCATTGGCGTAGTGACGTCCTTTTCGCCTGGTCCCCGCTCGCCTTTCCCCGCAGCAGCCCTCCCTCCCCCGGGACCGCATGCATTTTCTCTCCTCGCTAAGGCTTCCCCCGCCTTTCCGGTAGTTCCCTTCACCCATTGGTGACCTCTTCCCTGCAGTGCCCCACCCCAGCAAAGCAAATATGCTTAAGGCTCCTTTTGCCCGCATGAAATGTCTGCTTTTCCCACCTGCATTCCTGAAAGCCACACTTCTTTCTATTCTGAACTCCTCCTCAAGCTCCGTATGAGGGGAAAAAAAAATCGTGCGAATTTCGCTTCGTCCCACGCAGCTCCTCTTGCGCATTCAAGTTGCTTCCTACTGCACCCTCCTGTTTTTTGTTTTTGTTTTTTTACTTTGTACTCCTGCTACCTACTAAGAACTCTTTCTTCTACTTCCCCATGAGTTATTCTTATTCAGCTTTACCCAATTCTGTGTGCCTCAGAACAGTCTTGTACCTCTGTGGAGAAACTTCTGTCATGGATGCATGCTAAGAGTTGTTTGGCTGCATTTAATCCACAAAACTACTTTGAATAGCTAGGAAGGGGCATTTCTTTGGGGAGTACCTTTTTAATTACCTTGACTGTAGTAAGAAGGTTGTTTAATAAGTTATTCAAGAGGGGCAGTTTGTTGGGTCAAAAAGGAGCCTTCTAAAAGTGCATTGTAAAGTTTTATATTTATTATGGCATAAGCTTTCTTCTTGAGATGGACTAAAATGTACTTCATCAGATAGATAGAAGTTGCAGCCTATGCACATCTTTGTGTGCAGTGAGCCATACTGAACATAGTTACACCATTTTTGTATATACATCATGCACCTATGTGTGTATGTATATGTATGTATACACACACATAAAATGGGGGTGAGCTCTTTGGAAATTATAGATATTGGTCTAACTCTAGAGAGTATAATTTTCAAAGTAAATCCAGTGTTAAATAGAACTCAGAGATGTGTGCATAACATCTTGTTCAATAGCTATTTAAACTGTTTATGTCAATTCTAGATATCCCTGTATTGTATAGTTATACCAAGTGGCTTATTCTGCCTAAATTTCCACACAGTACATGCTGTTTTGCTATTGTATCTTATCGAACTTATAGTAATAATTGTCCTGGGATTTCTCTCTCTGTTTCTCTCCCCCCCTTCTCTCCTGTTCTCAGTGTGTCCAGATTTCTTATCTCTTATTTCTGTTATCTCTTAGTATGCTTGTTTCTTTATTTGCTTTGTTTACTTTCTCAGGGTACCAGCAATCAAGTCACCCTAATCTTTCTTAAAATTTATATTCTTCTAGATGAAATAGATTTTCAGACCAAGTTATCTTTATAGTATAATTTCCACAACGGATTATTTTTCAATCCTAAATATGTCTTTGTTGTAGTGCAATCTTCAAACTTATTGTGCAATAATGTTTGAATGCAGCAATAAACAAACTCTTGTGGAAAATATACTAGGTAACATTCTGTGTATTGACTTGGATTATGTTAAATCTGAAATACAAAATTTGGAGCAACTAAGTTTGATTATAATATAGTGGATAAAAATGATAAAGTAGAATACAATATCTTAACTGTAAGTCATGGCAATTAAACTGTACTGCTTGCTGCATATAAATGATACTGCTCCTGTAGTATTTTATTTTAACACTAGGGGTATTTCCTGTTTGCTGCTATTACCAAGAATCAGTTCCCTTTTTCAAAAACCCCTATGTTAGCTTTGTTCATATACTGTATATAGTATGACTTTTTAATTGTATCTTAGCTGTTTCATGTATTATCTTTTTAAAAGATTCCCAAATCTTTTTTCTGCTTTCTTAAAATGGTGAAATTCCATTTGTAAACCAACATTTTGAGGAATAATAATGAATATAAAGGTTGCAGTGGTAGATGGGTTTGTTGTATATTAGAAATATATGTTGGAGAGTGTAGGTAAAGTGAAAAAAATGCACACCTGTAAAATCAGAGTATGTCATTTTAGACATATTTGTCTATAAATGTCTCTTGAGAAAGCTCCTTATTGAAAAATATCTGAATTCTAAGATTTATCCTACATGCAGTAGAATTCCAGTTGCTTCGATTTTATTTTGACAGTGTCAGTCTACATAAGAGTTAAGAACCCAGGATAAAGTTTTTGATTGCCATGAATTTTTCTAGCAAACTTGGAAAAGTTAACTTATTTATGTATTTATTAGGCTATTCAGAGCCATAAGCACATTCAGATTGTATGTATTTTACATAATGTTTGTTTCAACAGGATCTTAAAGCCATTTGCTATGCTATAGAAGCTAAAATCATAAGACTATGTCTGATTTACTTTGGCCATGTCATGCATACAAATTCATTGGAGAAGGCAATGATGCTAGGAATGGTTAGTGGAACAAGAAGGGCAAGCAAAGAACATGCTGGCTTGATAACATCAAATCTGATACAAAGTTGAACATCCAACAATTGAAAGAAGCTATGCTTGACAGGGTGGCATGAACAGCACTTGCCTATAAAGTCACCAACAGTCAGATAGGACTAAATGGTTAAAACAACATATGGATTTATGACTTTGGTCCAGTACTATCTTCAGTAACTGCAAAAAGATCAAATTGTATTTTATTCTATTTAGGTGTGTAGGTGTTATTTAGTTATTTAGTTGTATATTTAGTGACTTTCTAGGCCATCTTTTTAAAAAAATCTCTCTCTCTCTCTCTCTCTCTCTCTCTCTCTCTCTCTCTGTGTGTGTGTGTGTGTGTGTGTTAGCTAAAAGAATATGCTCATTTGCTGCACAATTAGATTTTTCAAAGTTTGTTTCTGTTGCCAGGACACCATATGTTCCTATCATTCATGCTACAGTATTTTGTATGTATCCAGATATTCTTCTCATGGAAAACACACATATTAGGATTACCTTGTATGTAGCATGGCTAGAATGTTGCTTTCTAGATACTTTCTCTGATACAATTAATAATAGTAAGAAACTGATTCTTCATTCTCCATTGCCCTTGCTTTCTAGTTTAGAAAATTTGTACTTAAATTGTTTAAGATGCCAAACACTTAGATGACACTTAAAAATCTGCATATTGACCAAAATTTCATCTGTAAATTAGAAAAGACTATTCACACATATGATCTGCCAATACATTACGACATCCTAGATTCTTGGGAAGAACTTGGTATGAATGAAGGCCAACGTCAGCTAAAGAATTGGCAGCTGTGATTTCATATTGTATGTACAATAATAATGAACAAGGAACTATTTGCATATTTCTGTAGGAGCTTTCTACCAGAGTAGTGGGTGATTTGCAGCAAAAGTATTAACATTTGTACTTCTCTAAAAACTGTAATCTAAATTACATGTTTGATTTTATTAATAGACTAGCTGTACCCGGCCACGCGTTGCTGTGGCTCAGTCTGGTTAAATTTACGTCCAACAGATGGCGCTGTTTTTCAAAAAAAGCATGTTTTTACCTGTCACAGGTGTGACATCTATATAGTAGTAGGTATATAAAAACATGCGCGTATTCGAATGCAACGTTGTGTCAAAATTTCAAAGCAATCGGTGAAGAACTTTCGGAGATTTAAGAACATTTACATTTTTATTTATATAGATAATATATATATGTATATATATAGTATCATATAGCTAAACTTCAACTTTTGCCTCACTGCAAAAATGTATATAAACTATATAAAAGCTGGAATTCACTGCTTTTTAGGCTCAACTACCATCAATATTTTATATTTCAAAGGACTTTTTATGTTCTAACATCTTCCTTTTTCTGTACAACTGTAAGGATTTTTCTATGTCTGTCTGTCTGTCTGTCTGTCTGTCTGTCTCTCTCTCTCTCTCTCTCTCTCTCTCTCTCTCTCTCGTTGTTGAGTAGGTGATCATGTTGCAGCCCCAGAGAATCCTGGAGGAAACTGATTATTTGCACCCTTTTCAGTTGTTATTCAAGCCTAGATATGTGAAAGAAATAACACTGGTTGTGCTTTTCAGTGATCTTTGAAGGGAGTAGGATGAGTTAGTGCACCTATCCCTGCTCTGCTTGATCTCTCAACAGCTTTAATACTATAAACCATGGTATCCTTCTAGAATGGCTTGTGGGGGGTGGAAGTGTGGTGCATTTATTGCCTGGTTCACTTCCTTTGAGGCCGTTTTCATTCGTTAATTGGGAGTGAGAGGTTGGATCCTCTGCTCCTGCTATACAGGGTTCTGCAGATGTTAGTGCTTTCTCTGCTTCTGTTTAATTTCTACATGAAACCACTGGGTAAGATGATAAGATATCATCAGTATGCTGATTATAGTTGTACATCTCTGCTTGTGGTGAGTTAAGCCATGCCATGACTGCCTTTTTGTGGTGCATGGAGGGTGTTGAGGCCTAGATGGGGATGAACAGGCTAAAATTGAACCTTGGCAAGATGGAGTGGCATTGAGTTCAGGGTTTCTTGGAGAATTAGCATAGTTGGTGTGGTTGTAGTAATTACCACCAGACAAATCTGGTGCGTAATATGGAGAATTGTCTGGACTTGTGACTCCTGTCAATATAGTCATGAGTGTCTTTGCACAATTGCAAGGTATATTCTAGTTACACCCATTTCTGAACCAATGTGCTCTCTTCACAGTCAGCTACCTGAGTCACCTACAATTTGGAGTATTTCCATGTACTCTATATGGGGTTGAAAAGTTATCTGGAAGCTCCAATTGGCTTAAAATGCAGCAGACAGAATAGTTGAGATTTATTGATCTCTAAAAAAAATATTTTGCGGAAGCTGCTTTGGTTACTGATCTGCTTCTAGGTGCAAGTCAAGGTGGTGGTTATTATCTTTAAATCCCTAAATGACTTGGGGCCAGGTTATTTGAAAAACTGCTTCTCCTCAGTTTTGTCTACTCAGCCAACCAAAGCAGGTAGGCAACTTATGTTTTGGGTCTCATCTATTAGGGAGGTGCATCATGTGGGACCAAAGAAGAGGGCCTTCTCTGTAGCAGTTTTTTCCTTTGGAATATCATTCTCCTGGAATTAAGATTAGCCACCACCTTGTTACTTTGCCACAAGGCCCAGAAGGTGTGGTTGTGTCAGCAGGCCTGGAGACCCCTGGTTGATTCAAAGCTGATCAAGTGGTTGGTGTGAGTGTTTGGTTACCATCGCTGGAGCAGGTGGGAGGATTAATGCATTTTACATTGTGATATTTTAATATTGTGAAATGCCAGGAGTCGCCATGTGTGAATTGGGGGGCCATATAAATTTGTTTGATAAATAAATACAGCACTCTTTTCGTTTGGTCATATCATATCCTTTGTATTGCCTCACTAGAGAAGTCATAGGCTGGCAGTTTTTCTTTAATGGATATATTCTAGGTGAGGGATGTCAAACTGACGGCCCGTGGGCCAGATGCGTCATGCACAGGCCATGCCCACCCTGGCTCCACAAAGGCAAAAAAGTCACGATACATCACTTGACACAATCGAGTTTGACACCCGTGTTCTAGGTAGACTGAAAGTTACCTCTATTAATGAGAGATGTCAGCCTAGTTGGGTTAAAGAGAGGTTTAGGCAGTAATTAATAATAATAATCCAAATCCTGGCTTCTATCCTTGTAATTCCTAGTGCTAGTATTAAAGCTGTGTTAAATACCCATCTAGAGGCTTGCACAATCAACCTTAACAGAACTTGAACTATACCCTCTCACTTGCAGTTAGGTTACTGTAAGGCTTCAGTTGAATCCCATATAATAATAAACTATGAATTTTAGATCTTTTGTTAAAGGCCAGAATTTGGGGGAGGAAGGTTTAACATCTGTTTTTCTTTTTTCACAATATTGAGGAAAGGATCTAAAAAGTCATTGCATTCCTGTCACAGATATAACAACCATGTTGTCAGCATACAGGAAAACTGAAAGGGATCTGTCAGATAATTTGGTGGGTGAAAATTGCCATTATTGATGTGTTATGTGACAACTTACATAAAAATTGGATTAAGGATACAGCCTTCCTTTATTCCTTGCGTTGCTACTGTACAATTGAATTGGTAGGCTACCCTTGGAATTCATCTAATAAAATTTCTAAATAATTGTTTTAATTATTGAAACTATGTCTAACATAGCTGGATTGAGAAAAAATGTCATCAAGAAAGGGTATAGTTGTTCAAGATGATGGCATTATTCCTTCCATCAAAGAGACACTTGAGAGAGTGGAGACTTACTCTAGCCCTCCTATGTTTTGGTTTTAAAGTATGGTCCCTTGGCAGCATATTGTACCAAAACATGGCAAATATTACTGACTTTGCAGTTCCAGCTAGTGATTGGGGGAGAGAAATAACCTGTTTATGAAGTGGAGGTGTAGAGAGTATAGCTTATAATCATTGGTGATGGTTGTATTTTGTGGATATTTGGTGTTGGGAGCTTAGGGAAATCAGAGACCTAAGATGGAAGATTTTTTTCCATGTGGGGTGGCCTTGATAGTGATACAAAATTGGAGATCAGAGGCTGAAGGTAGGGAAGTTTAGGATAGAAAGATAACCGGCTTGGAATAATAGTAGCTTGTGGTTTAAATGACAAGGGGAAACAGAGTTGGGGGTCTCCAAAGTTATTGCTTGGAGACCATGAAGGTACATTGATGGATAGAGAAAGGTATGACAGAGTTAATTGGGTTGGCAGTTTCTGCCTGAATATGTGTATCTTGGGTTTGGGAGGTTGGATTCCTATGTGCCTTGGTCTCAGGTTACTGTTCTGGGGTAGCAGTCTTTTGTGGGGTAGCAGTCTTTATGTAATAAAAACATTCTCACCCATGACCTTATTTTAAATGAGAAAATGGACTTGGCATGCATTATTGAAACATGGTAGGACAAGGCAGCAATGTTGCTTTGTGTGAGAGATTGTGGGGATGTTGGGAAACTACTGGATGGAATGCTAGATATAAATAATTGAAATAAGAAAGAATTTAGTAACTTACTTTAATGACAGCTCAACCCTGCCTGAAACAAGCCTGGGGAAAAAAATTAAAAATATTGAAAGAAACTCTGTCTTAATGTAGTCACCTTTCCAAGGTTCTGTACTTTATCCTAAACCCAGGGTAGGCAACCCTGGCTTTTTTATGACTCGTGGACTTCAACTCCCAGAATTCCTCAGGAATTCTGGGAGTTGAAATCCACGAGTCATAACCCATGCCCTAAACCTTTGCATTGTAACACTTCATTGAAGT
>NW_015386121.1:122231-125585 GCF_001527695.2 Protobothrops mucrosquamatus | reverse complement strand
TTCTTTGTCAAGATGTGGAGAGGAGAGTATGATATTCTGTGTCATTGACCATTGTGTCCTAAATTGCATGCAGTGGTGGTAGATAGGTGGCACTATTTTACAATGGCTCTGCTTTTTCCTGAATTTTGAATAAGCCTGAGAGCTTGTTTTCTATCATGGTTTTTAATATCAATATTAATTTAGTATAAAATATTATCGTGAGGATGATACTAAATTATATATCTTTACCTTGGACCAAGCTAGAGATTGCTAAAAGTCCTCAAGCCAATTGAATCCTATGAAAAAAGAAAATATTGTTCTTTCAGAGACCAAATGGCACAAAGTCTGCTTCTTCACTCAAAACAGATTGCACCCGCCTGCCCATGGAGCATGTGACTTGAACTTATAGTCACTGTTTGGTCACTGGCCTTGGCTGATAAATCATTTGCTACTCCTTTTTTAGGTATAATTATCTTATGTCATTAACCTATGCTGTTATCAATTTGAAACCTGATTACTGCAATGTATTTTATTTGGGACTGTCTTTCAAGGCTACATAAAAACAGATTGATGGAGATTGTGGTGGGTTGCAGGTTGACAAATAAGAGCCAATTTAACCATGTGGCATTGGTTCTACAGATTGTGCACTGACTTCCAGGAATTTTCTGTGTACAATTCAAAATGATAATTTTAACTTATAAAACTCTGTGTGGATTATCTATATCTTAAAGACTTAGACAGCTATTTTAAAGACTGCCTGCTTTGATCTGAATGCCTGTTCTGTGTATTTTGATGGAGGGCTATTTTTCTACCTGGGAAACATATGAGGAAGAAACCAAGGAGATCTTGGTGGTCTCTCTGTCCTTGTAGAATAATCTCTCTCCACAGGCCCAGATCACCCTCACTTTACTGAACTTTAGCAGAGTAGTTAAGACTGTTTTATTGTATTGGGGTAACAGGTAAGAGTTTGTTTTACATAATGATACTGTATTATTTTAAAAATAAAAGACAGAAGGAAGCCAATTAGCTTCAAGTAGTCCATTAAGTAAATAAATTAAAAGAAAGTCTGGACAGTAGTAAATATATAAGCTTTGTCCTTGAATGGCTGTAGTGGGTGAAATTCTTTGGTATCGGGTCCTACTTTCTTTAGTAAATCTTATCTTGGATTTCATCTGGAGACTTCATTCCTACCTAGTGGTGGAGTTAGACCTATGGGAGATTAGATCTTGTTTGGCTGTTTTGCATGGAGGGGAGTGGAATTTAAATTACAAGAGCTTGTGTTGCTTTTTAAGTAGCTTTAATTTTGTTTTAATATGAATCTTAGCTCTATGGATTTTATGGAATGACTTTAGGATTTCTACATTGATTGTAGATTTTAATCACTGAATCACTTAAAGTTAATTTGAAATTATCCATAGATAAGCACTGTAACATTAATCCTTTTTGTTAAGTAAAGCTAACTGGGTAAGGAAGGAACTGGGTAAGGAACAATAAGAATATCTGGATTTTTTTTTGTAGTGCTAAATAACTCTCAGGAGAGAAATCTGATACTTAGTTTCTTAAATCCAATTTAAGAATAATTACACATTGCTTATCTTTACACTCACGTGAAAATGTAGACATTTCAGGGTGGTTTTCCCAAAAACATAAAGTGATTAAATGAGTAGAAATATATTTGGGTTGAGCAGAGATACTAACAAGAAGCAAGGATCTAAAGTTGTTAACCAGCTCTCCACTTCTTGTGGAAAGAGAAATCGTAGCAATTATTTAAAGGTTGTAACCAGTGTATGCTCCTGCAGGAGGACCTTTTGCTTTTAATGTGTGGAATGTAAAAAATGTGTCCTTCTGTCCTCATTGCAAATCTTTGATCCAATAACACTGGAAAATTCTGAGAATGGATTTAGGCAACATTTTGTTTTTCAAAGTATTATTGTGTGCCACACTTAAGGGGTTTTAAGACAACGGATGAGGTCTTCCTTGCAAATTCCTTGCAAGCAGCCTTATTAGATTGATGCAAAAATACAGAATGCTGAATATGTAACAGTATCACAGTCCAGAATGAAACCTAAATATTGTCCCCAACCATCCTAGGAATTTTTTATACAATGCATTTATTTGCCTTTCAAATAATGAGTAATTCTGTCTTGAGGGGACAAGCTTTTGATGGAAAATTCACTCTACACAAGATACTTGGAAGGAGGAAGAAAGAGGAGGGGTGAAGGTTGTGGTTATTATCTCAGTGCAGCTGTATTGAGAGAGTCACCCAAAAAACTTAACCATTATTTTTAAGGTAGCTGATTTAAGGCAAGAACATCTTGTTTGTTTTTCCCCCCTGATTTTGGTGAATGAAAGTAACTATCTTCAAAATGAAAATCAGATCTGGATTGTGCAAAAAAAAAAAAAAAGGTGAGCAAGTTTATCCTTACTACCGTATTAGATTCATGGAATGGATGGTTATATAAATAATTCAAATAAATTAATATTAATATAATTTAATATTAAATGTTGATATATCAAATAATAGAAGAAAAAGTATACAAATATATATCTTCAGCATTAATAATCTTGGTCATATTTTAAAAATATTAAAAGCCTTGGAAAATGCTTGAAATGGAATAATTCCAAAAAAGGGAACTTTCTGTTCAAAAAGACTTCAGCTTCATACATACATATTATGTATGTATAATTTTGACAAGTACATATAAACAATCTTTTGCTGCAAACCAGGTATATATGTCTTTCCCATTGTTGCATTTTGTATGTTTTGATATATTCCAAATATAAAGAAAGTAGCTAGAAAATATATATGTATTTCTAGATCTGTAGAAATCACCCCACAGAGACAGCATTGTAATAAATTATAGAAATAGGTTTTTCTCATCATGGCAAGAATCTAGTTTACCATAAATGTGATAAATGTTCTCTTCATTTTTGCTACCATTGTGATATAATTAAAACTCCATATTTAGTTCATAACAAATCTTATTTTTTTTCAAAATTCTATTTATTATGCAGTCATTATAAGGGAGAGCCTATGTCCAAGGGAGGCCACTGTGCCTCAGATAGACGGTGTGGAGTCCCTCCTTGTGAAGTGGGGGCATGGGGTGCAAGTGGGCCTGTTGATAATATACCTGGCCCCCTGCTATGTGTCAACGGCCCTGCCTGAGCTGGCCGATGTGATAGCCGGGGTGGCGGTTGGGACCCCCAGACTTATAGTTATGGGGGATCTCAACCTGCCATCGGCGGGTGAAACGTCGGCGGTGGCTCGGGAGTTCTTGGCCTCCATGACGACCATGGACTTGACCCAATTAGTTCATGCCCCCACTCACACGGGAGGACACACACTAGATCTAATTTTTGTCTCTGGCCAGTGGC
>NW_015386121.1:51514-120262 GCF_001527695.2 Protobothrops mucrosquamatus | reverse complement strand
AATAAATAAATAAATAAATAAATAAACTGTAAGTTTAGGATTTGAGGCTTTGACTTCAATTAAATTAAGACCTTCCATTTGTTGTATGAATAAAGAATACGTAATTATTTCAAAATGATAATGTGGGCAAGGCAGATATGGCTATTTCCATTATAAGTGTGTTTACTTTAAAAGGTCATTTTTAAAGCTCTGGAAAATTATGTAATATTTAACTTGCATGATCTCATAATTTAAATGGCACTGGACACTCTGATGAAGTAATATTTAAGAAAGCTCATGCCACAATAAATTATTAGATAGCACAATTCATATAAATTACTATATGAAAACATAACATTTTATAAAGAGGAAAAAAGTGTAACATCTTTATTACATCTGCAGCAGCAACGCCAGGCAGGTCCAACACCAGTACCAGGCAGGTCCAGCAGCAGCAAGCAGCCGACCAATTCTTCAGTGAGTTAAATAAAATCAGAAGTAGTTTATTCCTCTTATTCTAATGACATAATCTATTGCATTTATCCTCTCAGCTGCTTTATGAAGAGGACTATTATTTGTATTTTAAAAATGAATAACTGAAGCTAATAAAATCTTCCACAATAAGTTGTGACAGCATTGGAACTTCAGACTAGATGTCCCAAATTCCAGCACACTTCATTAGAATATTAGCACAACATTTTAGGTGTATAGAACAAATGAATAGCAATAAATATTATTAAAATAATATTACTATTTTTCACATGAAATCAGATATGTATACAAATGAAGTAACAGTTATAAGCAAGCCCTTTCCCTATGCTAAGTATCAGAAAGTTTCATAACTCATTAATGTTTTCATCATTTTTAAAAAAAAACATATTTGTTCATGCAAAAAGAAAATATAGCCCAACCTACCAAAAACAGAATCATAAAGGACAAAGTAGGAAGACAAATTAAAATAAGCAACCAGTAAGAGAACACCTGTCCGGTCTAGACCTGATTACCAGGACCTGATGGATTATATCCCAGAGTTCTGAAGGAGCTGGCAGACGTGATCTCGGAACCATTGAACCATATCTTTCAAAGATCCTGGAGTGCCAGGGAACTACCAGAGGAAAAAACCTGATGTGGTTCCCATCTTCAAAAAAGGGGAAAAAATAAAACAGGTCCAGGAAAGTACTGACCAATTAGCCTGACATCAATACTTGGGAAGATCCTGGAAAAGATAAGCAAGAGATCTGCTAACACCTAGAAATAAGCAAAGTTATAACCAGAAGCCAACGTTGGTTTGTCAAAAACAGATCATGCCAAAAAACTCTTATTTCATTGTTTGACAAAGTGACTAAATTAGTGGACCAGAAAAATGCTGTAGACATAATGTACTTGGACTTCACTAAGGCATTTTAGAAGGCAAACCACAACTTTCTTAGTAAACTAGAAAAATGTGGGGTAGACAGCAGCATTACTAGATGGATTTGTAACTGGCTGACAAACAGCACTCAGTGTATAGTCCTTAATGAAACTACATCTACATGAGGAAAGTAAGTAGTGGGTACCTCAAGGTTCCATTTTAGGTACAGTATTCTTCAATATCTTCATAAATGATCTAGATGAGGGATTAGAAGGGGAACTCATCAAATCTGCAGACAACACTAAGCTGGCAGGAATAGCCAACACTCCAGAAGATAGGCTTAAGATCCAGATGGATCTCCACAGAATCAAACACCGGGCCTTATCTAACAAACTGAAATTCAATGGAGAAAAAATTAAGGTCCTACACTTAGGCAAGAAAAATCAAATGTACAGGTACAGATTAGGTGAAACCTGGCTCAATAGCAGCAACTATGAAAGGGATCTTGCAGTCCTAATGGACATTCACTTAAATATGAGCCAGCAGTGAATGGCAGCAGCCAAGAAAGTCAATGCACTCCTAGGCTCGATTAACAGAATGATAGAATCAAGATCACATGAAGTATTAGTACCGCTTTATAAAGCCTTAGTAAGACTACACTTGGAATACTGATCCAGTTTTGGTCATCACAATATAAAAAAAGATGTTGAGACCTTGGAAAAAGAGCAACAAAGATGATTAGGGACCTGGAGATTAAAACATGAAGAACAGTTACAGGAATTGGGTATGTCTACTCTAGTGAAAAGAAGGATTAGGGGTGACATGATAGCAGTGTTCCAATATTTGAAGGGTTGCCACAAAGAAGGGGTCAACCTATTTTCCAAAGTACCAGAAGGCAAGAGAAGAAACAATGGATGGAAACTAATCAAGGAGAGAAACAACCTAGAACTAAGGAGAAACTTCCTAAAAGAACAATTAACCATTGGAATGGCTTGCCTTCAGAAGTTGTGGGGAAATTTTTAAGAAGAGACTGGACAGCTTGAGCAGGGGCTTGGGCTAGAAGATCTCCAACTTCCCTTCCCATTATTCTGGTATTCATATAGGTAAAATATTTAATTGAATAACACAGATGCAAATATATTGGCTCCCTCTACCCTCCATCAATCAGTAATTGTTCATTTTTGCTGATCATAGCTATTGATGTATAATGATTGACTTTTTTAGAAGAAGCATAGCTAACCTAATCAATTATCAGAGCAACTGTCTTGGCACAAATAGCATGAAATAAAAAGTTGATATTTGAAAGTTGCCATTACAGGTAATTAGGACTAGGAACTCCATCATTAAGCAACATGGTTGTAAGGCATGATATCATGTGACTGTGCTGTCTTACAATGGCTGACCCAGTTGCCATTGTTAGGCTGTTCAGCCAGAGTGTCCCGTTGACTTGCTTGTCAAAAGCCTGTAGTGGAGGTTTGAAATATTGATCACGTGACCGTAGCATGCTGTGGAATAATTGTAAGCCAAGCACCCAAATCATGATCATGTGACAATGAGAATGCTGCAATGGCTGCAAATAGGGGAAACTATAAATACCCCTTGTTCAGCACCATCAAAACTTTGAATGGTTACTGTATGAGTGGACATTAAAGCGAGGGCTGCCTCTTATCTTTTGCCATCTGAATGTATGAGAGTGATTAATCATTTGGGTTAATGTAAAAGTTAGTTACCCAATTGAAGTGTTTGAAACTTATTATTTGGGAATAACACTTTATAATAAAATTATGTACTACCTGTACCCGGCCACGCATTGCTGTGGCTCAGTCTGGCTAAATGGAAAAGAAAGAAAAGAGAAAGCGCACGTTTCTAATATGTTTAATTTCACAGTGCTTGTGGGTATACAATATTTTTTGTTGTTCCATTGTCTGTGCATCAATTCCAACGCAATGTCACACGAAATAATTAAATCAAAATGAAAATAAATCGAAATCTATGAAAATTCAATTTAACAATGCAATCGGAAACATTGAAATGGAATCGTAAAATTGGAAATTTGGAAATTGTAAATGGATCGTAAATTGGAAACATAGAAATGGAATGGTAAAATCATAACGTGTGTTGCTTTTATGTCCAACAGATGGCGCTGTTTTTCAAAAAAGCATGTTTTACCTTTCACAGGTGTGACATCTATATAATATAGGTATATAAAAACACGCACATATTCGAATGCAACGTTGTGTCAAAATTTCAAAGTAATCGGTGAAGAACTTTCGGAGATTTAAGATTTTGAACAAACGAACATTTACATTTTTATTTATATAGATTCAGCTGTATATAATTTCATATTGGTCAAACCAAGCTGAATACAAGACTAACATCTGGGTTGTCTTTATAGTAGATTGGAATCAAGTGATAGTCTCCATAACACCTTTCTGGTATTGGGAAGCTTCTAATTTATTAGAAATATTTATCTAGCTGAATGAAAGTAGCGACTCTAGTCATTTCCGTTCTCCCTTGGCAGAATATGCCTTTTAAACTTCTAAAATCTATTCTGGATATTCAGGAGATAGTAGGAAAATTGATCCTGGGGTTTGCCAGAAGTAGGAAAAATACTGAAGGCAGTGTCATATCCTCCTCCTCCCCCCCACCCACCCCCGTCTCTAATATGGTAGAAATGTTCTGATTAGAATTTATATGGAGACTCAGTTCTGCCATTGAATAAAGACCCAGGGCAGAATTAACCCATTTATGTGATGGTCAACAAAATAACAAAAATATAAAGAGGTCCCTGTTCTGAATATTTTACAGTGCTTTCTTTTGAACAGTGAGATAACAACATGAGAAAATGTATTTAAGTGATTTCTCTTTTCTCACTATCTGCCTGCCAAACTTCCTTGTGGTAATGACTGAGCAATATTTGCAAACTTATTGATTGTAGTAAAGGTATCAATAGTACAAAATGGTCCAAAGTATTGAATATGCATGATACAGATATAGTGCTTCAAATAGTTGTGATTTATTTGATATTTACAAATAATTTATATGCATTGTGTTGAATAAGAATAAGGGACTTTTGAAAAAAGCTGCCAGTAAAGAGCAAATTCCCAAGCCATGCATTTGCTTTACAAAATGTTTGCTATGAATATCAATAGAAAACATTGAAAAAATAAGAATTTCAAATTCTGTTGGAGCTCCCAGTTATACTTGGCATATGCCAGTTACATTATATTTATAAATATGTAATCTATGTATAGTATGTCTTCTCTGAAATATAGTAAATTTTTATTATAATTCTGCAGTGCAGCAGTGCTTAAATATTGTTAATAGCTGTAAGTTGACCTGATTTAGTCTGTAATCCTAAATCTTGAAATCTCCTTTGCCTTCATTTATTATCTCTGATGTATACTTTTATAAACACGCAGTCCAAGGGGTATTAATCTTCATTTAAATTTCTTATATTGAATATCACCTATTAGACTATATTGATGAAAATAATAATGTTATTATTGAAGGTCAAACATTTATTTTATTAGAATATAGCAGAAAATAATCTTTTGTTATAAGAGAAATATTTTTAATATTTTTTTCTGAAAGACTTGATGCTATCTTGTGTTAGTTTAGTCCATTGTTTCTCAGACATATGCATGTTTTTCTCAGAAAAAATAGGGTCCCCCTTTCTAGTTGAGACCTGTATTATTTGATAGAATTATTTAAAATATTAAAGATTGAGAATCTGAGAATTATTTATTTAGAGCAGGGGTGTCAAACTGCCGGCCCGCGGGCCGGTTTCATCATACTGGAGCCGTGCCCACCCCATTGCCGGCAACGGCGAAAAAGCTCTGATAAGTTGTGCGACGTCGCGAGTTTGATGTGTCTGATTTAGTGCATCCTAGGTAGTATAGTTTTATCAATGCACATGACTCCATTGCCAACTTGTTCTGGCAGAATTCCAATAAAAAGAGTTGTTGTTGTTAGTTGCGAAGTCGTGTCCGACCCATCGTGACCCCATGTTTCTCCAGGTCAGCGGTTCTCAACCTATGGGTCGCGACCCCATTTGGGGTCGATCGACCATTTCACAGGGGTCGCCAAGCAAGGCTGTCCGCCATTTTTTTCCCCTTTTCCGGCGGGTGCCTTACCTCCCTTGAGCTGGGCCAACTGGTGGTCGACCTGCTCCGTCTCTGCCGCTTGCCAGCTACGCCTCGGCCTGTGCAGGGGGCGGAACCACGCATGCGCGGCGCTCCCGGGCAGGGAAAGTCCTCGACTTACGACCGGTTG
Source organism: Protobothrops mucrosquamatus (assembly GCF_001527695.2). NCBI lineage: Eukaryota > Metazoa > Chordata > Lepidosauria > Squamata > Viperidae > Protobothrops > Protobothrops mucrosquamatus. The sequence continues at coordinate 114,660 of NW_015386121.1, read as the reverse complement.
GGTAGTCCTCGACTTATGACCGGTTTAGTCCTCGACTTACGACCGGTTTAGTCCTCGACCTACGACCGGTTTAGTCCTCGACTTACGACCGGTTGGGGGTCGCGGCATTAAAAAGGTTGAGAACCACTGCTCCAGGCCTTCTTGTCCTCTACCAATTCCTTTGAAGTTTGAAGTTTGAAGTTTGAAGTTTATTGTATTTATATCCCGCCCTTCTCCTGGTGGACTTTCCTATTATGGAGATACTGCAAAAGAAAAACTTTTGCTGTAGTCTTGGCTGTTAATTAACATAATAGTTCTACAGGTAGTCCTTGACTTACAACTGTTCATTTAGTGACCATCTGAAATTGTAACAACTTATGACTGTTTTTCACACTTACGACCACTGCAGCATCCCCATGGTCACATGATCAAAGTTTGAAAGTTTGGCAACTGGTTCATATATTTATGACAGTTGCAGTATCCTATGGTCATGTGATGATCATCTGTCAAACAAAGTCAATGGGGAGGCCAAATTCACTTTACAACTGTGTTACGAACTTAACAACTGTGGTGATTCACTTATCAATTGTGGCAAGAAATGTCATAAAATGGGATAAAACTCATTTAACAAATGTTTCACTTAGCAGCAGAAATTTTAGGCTCAGTTGTAGTCATAAGTCAATGACTACCTGTATCAGGAAAATGGATGAATTATTTATTTTTTTAGTTGGTTGATCAGGACATGTGTCTCTTAAAATATTATTTTGGACTCTATTGAATCGACTTTTACAGAATTCCTATATGGCATGATTAGTGCCAAGGGCTGATATGCAGTTTTCACCAGCAACATCTGGATTGGCTGTAAGCTGATCTAGAACTTGATTATTTAATGGCAAAGTATGTTAGCATTTGTTTTAAAGTACAATTTACAATATTTCATGACAAAAATGCTGTAATAAGTCTACCAGCCGCACGAGTTTTAAAATTCAAAATTTGAAGTTGGGCAATACCTTTATTAGGGCAAAGAAAACTGGAAAAAGAATATGCAAGTTTCTTAATTTTTCATTGAACAAAAGTTAAAAAAATGGGGAAGGATGAAAAAAGCTTTGAAGAAGTCGCTTTTATGTTTAAAAGTTAAGAAATGCATCTGTTTTTGATGATAGTATAAAAGCTTAGTTATGGTGCTGGTTTTCTAACAAGGAAAATGTTTTCCAAACATCCATGGTTAATTAGACTGGAATTGGTTTTGATCCTGATGATTTCATATTATGTTTTGATATTAAATAAAATTACAAAACCATCCAATTTTTAAATAAAAATCTGAAAAACATCAAGACAAATACTTGCTTATTAAACAACAAAAAAGTATCTTTTAATTTAAAAGGTTGATTCAGTAGAATCTTCCTTATGGTTTCTGAAATCATTAAACCTCAATCTCCTTTTGGAGGGATTTAAATCAATTTGATTTTAATCAGACTTGCCTTGAGTAAAAGTAATCCATTTATTTGGGGAATGATTCTAAAATTATGACTAATGGTAGCTACAATGTCTTCCATACTGTCTGTTCCAGTAGTTACTAATCATAATTAATAAGCAGAATTTACTATAAGTAGCAAAGGAATTTGTAGTTTCCACAGATTTATTTTCTGCATTTTAATTGAGGTCTTACTGTACTTTGATAAGTCAACATGAAACATACCCAGTATGAAAAAAATGAAATTAATTCCAATTATCATACTGGACATTACAAGAATATTTAAAATTTATGTCTAGCATCCTTTCGTTATCTTTTAGGCCTTTTATCCCTTCATTTTTTCACTGCAAGTAATTGTTCCAAGTCTCAGAGAAAAGTTTCAAAAAATTTTATTTTTAAAATTTTATTTGTATTCTGACTTTTATTACTTTTACAAATAAGATGATGAACATATCCAACACATCTTCTTCCTCCTAATTTCCCCAGAACAAGTTAAAATCATGCATATTTCACACAGCTGTAGATTAAATAATTATTTCCATGCTTCCTCAAAGCATGTTTTTTATATATTACTGTTTCCTTGAGGCTGTTAACGTTGCTATTGTTTTTGACATTGTAGATCTTTGGGTTGTGTGCCATTTGTGCTCTTTTTTGGGTAGGGAGGTCCTGCTTGCTGTCACTCATGCCCTTGTGCCTACTAAATGTGTTCTAAATGGGGCTGCCCTTAAAGAGCATGTGGAAACTTCAACTGGTACAGAGCACCTGCATGGGTAGTAAATGACACAGTTAATCCATACATCTGTAAGCTGCATTGGTTGCCAGTGTGCTTCTGAATGCAATTAAAAATACTGGTTGTCACCTTTAGAGCCCTTCATGGTATTGAGATTGGGTTACCTGAGGAACCCCACATACATACTTTTTTTTTTTTTAAGCTGGAAGGATGCAGCTTCATAAGGAATGCTGCCTCATTCCACAACAGTGCTCCATTCTGGGTTAGCAATATCTTTCAAATCTGCAATACTCTTGGATAGAGCTAGAAACCCTTTGAACCACATGTATCAGTAAAAAGTAATTTAATTTAATGTTGCTTGTTCACCTATTTCGGGCAGCACTTTGTTGGACAAAATGATTTTTTTAATGGAATTTCTCTTTTTCACAATAGACAATGGACTTTTATTATTTTATTTTTTTCAAACTGTTAATATGTTTACCCATTTGTTTGATCTCTTACTTGTGAAGTAGTTCTTAGGATACATTATTTAAGAATGTTCGGCCTCAATTCTTAAATGAAGCAAGTAATTGTTTAATTTGGTGTGGGAGCCATGCGTTACATTGTTAATTGTGACATTTCTCTTTAAAATGTTTCAGTAGTTTAAATTCTGCTTTTTCTGTTTCTTCAGTCTGCTTCTAGGTCAGATTTGTACATTATAGCCAAGACTTAAGTTGATTCCTGTATGTGACTATAAATAGTTAACGAGTCATAGACAGCTGCTTCACAGGTTAAGTGACTGTCAGCTGAACTCTTCCTTTCTGTCATCTGCTTTCAGTTACCTTAATACATTTTCAATATCAGATTAGGGAAAAATTCACTGCAGAAGAACATTTTCTTGTTAATGTTTCCTCAAAAAATCTTAATTAGGGTCTTCTGACATAAAAATAATATTTTCTACACAGATTAATCTGGAAAGATATATATTTGATAGAAGATGAATAGTGAAAAAAATAAGTTTCTCTGATGAAAAACCAGCAGTGTTAAGATTATATATATATGTATGTGTGTATGTGTGTGTGTGTGTGTATACACACACACACACACACACACACACACTATTTTACACCACACTGAAGAAGCTTCTTGGATGAGAAACAAAATGTTTTCAAGGAAAAAAATGAAGAAAGTCCAGTTGCCCTTTGAACAGCACCTTTGGGACAATCATGACCCGGATGATTGAGAATCTCCATAGACATTCTACTCCAGACTTCTGAAGATTGGTTTAAGCCTTTTATGTTTTAAGAATAAAAAAATAGTGCTTTAAGTTTAATAATTCAGGTGAGATGTCCATATCTTAGAATAAAATACTAAAGTTAATCCTTGTCAACAATACAAATGATTAACATGCATAGAAATCAAAGAGAAAAAAAAAAACAATGTTCCTCAAATTTTTAACTTTTTGCACTGCTCCCACTTGAGAGACTATCTCAACTACATTGATTTAGTATTTAAAAATATGTATTTAGTACATATACAGTAGCTGAAATCTGTTGCTCTTTCTCTTAGCCTTTCAGCCCTGACTTCATAATCTTCAACTAAAAACAATGATAGTCAGAAAAATATCTACTTATATTAAAATGTACATTTGCCGAAAAGAAAATTGATTTAAGTGTGTGTGCAACATGTATATTTATGGATATATTGATTTCTGTACAATTATATTTTAGAACCAAGTGATAGGAATTTGGAGATTAATGATTTCTTTTAGACCTATGGTCTTTATTTGGGGTAAAAGATCAGCTCCATATCCACAGGATATACAGAAAAAGGGAAAACATTAATTCACAGATGCATACTGAATTAAACTATCCCATGACAAAGACAAAAGTACAAAGATGAAAATGATAAAATGTTAGGGAGCTACAATCAGCAATGGCTCTTTAAAAAAAAATATATTTCCTGATGTACCTTCTGCTGATTTAAGATAAATTCAGTTCATTGCAAGTTAGGAGAAGTCTTAGCATTACACCGGTACCATTTAACTGGAAAGAAAAAAAGGTATGAGAATTAAAGGTCTGGTTCTAGAAATTTAATGAAAGAAAATGATTCTTAGATATCTATTGGATGAAGGTCATCAAAATTAAAGGTAGTCATACCAGAAGAGCTGCGTAATTGGGTTATTGAGCTCTGTTGTGTATAAATGTGAAACTATTACACTGGTTTCCATCTCTTTAAAGCAGCCATGGTTTTTCCTAGGATTGTGCTGTTCCCCATTGCAGTTATTTGGTGTATTCCATTAGCTTCTTTCTGCTAAACTGCCTTTTTAAACAACACTTCTTTTTTTCTCATTTCAGGGAAATGAAGCAAGCTACCCACTGGAAATGTGTTCGCACTGTAAGTTCAACTTTACTTAGACTGCTTGTAACAAAAGTGCAGGTGTTGTCCTGAGAATACTCTTCTCAGTATAGAAGAGAATAGATAGTTCAAGTTTATAATAAAAAGGCAAGAACAGTTTTTTGCAGGTTTATTTCTCACCATACAGCAAGGATAAATTGCTTTGGCTAATTGAGAATGAGCCACCATTGAATAGTATCTGTTTTTAAGATAACTGGTCAATATATTAGTAGTATTTGATTTGTACCTTCAAAGGATAAAAATCAGTGGATTAAACGTTGGCAATATAAATAATTATTTTTTTTAAACTTTTCTTTAAACTTAAATTTTGTTTATTTATTGGTATCCCATCTTAATTATTTTTATAAATAATTTGCACAGTATTCCTTCCTCCTCCTAGTTTCCCTACAACAACAAACCAGTGATGTGAGTTGGGCTGGGAGAGATGACTGACCCAAAGTCATCCAGCCAGGTTTCGTGCCTTAAGCAGGACTAGAATTCAGTCTCCTGGTGTCTAAACCAATAAACCAAACTGCCTCTCCTTACCAGCTTTAAAATGAGGAAGGCCAATTATAATTCTTGGAAGTAATTCAGCTTTAATTATAATTTAATATAACAATGTAGTATATGGAATTCAGCTAAACTGAATTTGTATATACAAAATCTCTATATGGTATTCTGTTGTATTATTCTTGTATCAGTACCTTGCAAAGCTACTCCTAAAGTATTGAGGGATTCATTGAAATATTGTCTGTGAGTTGAAAAAGAAAGGATGGGAGGATTAGTTATACATAAACACTGTCATTAATCTTTCTTCCCAAAAGTTATGCACAAAGTGAAAGATTTAAATTAGTTTCAACAAAAGATGACAATTAAATTTCAACAAACCATGACAATTTATTCTCAGTCCCTTTGAACTTCTTTAACCAACAGATGTACATATTTCATTGTAATTCTGTCTTCTCTGAAGACTTGGAATATGTACAAAATAATAAATAACAATAAAACAAAACCATTCCCTTCACTATAAAGATGCCCTTTTTAAATGCTGAAATTTAAAAACATATCAGGGCAAAATATTCCGTAAGAAGGAGAACATCATGGAAAATCTCTACCTCAAAATCCACAATCCTCTTCTGATGGACGTATGATGAAGTGTCTTACTGGACAGGTAGAACCATGCTTGATAAGATGGTGTCTTATAGCTTCCTGGAACCACACCAAGCAGGACTTTATAGGTAATAACCAGTGCTTTGAATCCTGCCCAGAATTCTACTGGCAATTGTGATTACAATATAGAGTAACACATTTTCTCTGTTAACTTCCTGGACACCAGATTTTCTACCCATTTAAACTTCTGGGTTGTCTTAAAAAATAACTCCACATGGAATACAGGTATGTTTTTTTTTCTACATAAATGCCCAACTCACAATTATGATATTGCAGCGAACCACAATCATGGGATTGCCATTTGTGACCTTTGCAGGCTTCCCATATTTTCCCAAGGAGCCCTGCTGCAGAGTATGAGGAATACTGTGTTCTGTAGCAAGTACAAGGAATCATTTTATAAAGAATCCAAAGTCATAATGAAGTGTAATTTCATGATTGAATTAATGAATTTATTCTACTTATCTCATATGGTTCTATCCAATTGATATTTGGATTTGAGCTAATGGAAGTGACACCATCTGCAATGAAATCAGCAAACTCATCTAGCTAGTCCCATCACTAAAAATGTTGCAGGTTAGACTAAATTAGATTAGATTAGATTCTGCAGATACAGCAGAGTCTAGTACAGTGTTTCTCAACCTTGACAATTTTAAGGCATGTGGACTTCAACTTCCAGAATTCCACAGCCAGAAATGCTGGCTGTGGAATTCTGGGAGTTGAGGTCCACATGCCTTAAAATTGTCAAGGTTGAGAAACACTGGTCTAGTAGTTGCATTTATCACTACAGTACTGTGAAAGCCCAAAACCTATTTGAATGGTTGCTTGGTCAAACTGACTTTTCACTTGCTTTATCTCCCAACACTCCTAAAACTGTTAGGGATTGGTAACTGAAAAGAGGCCTTGCAGGAACAATTTCACCCAGTCATTTGGTTATGCTCTCTCCAGAATGAACCAGATGCATTAGGATTTTTCTACTTTGTCATTAAGAGAACCCCCAAGTTCCAAGTCTTTTGATTTTGTTCTCAGTATGCTAAAAATTATGTTTACAATATTGCACTCAAAAAAAATTCTGAAGACTTTTTTGTAGCATTGTCAATTCTAATTGTACACTAGAATTAAGATTTTGTTATGTATATGCTGTTCCTGAAATCATACTGGAAGAACACCATGCTTTCAGGATTGGTAAGTACATATTCAACAGTTACTGGATGTTCCACTGGGTTAGATCTTGCAATAATATGATTAGATGGATTGAATCTCAGTGCATGATATTTGAAAATTGATACTACTTTTAGTATGAATTTAAATTTGTTTTGCATAAATGTTGATAGTCTCAATATGGTTCTGGTTCTTTTTGCTCCCAGATTGGAATAACACACAACACAGCTTTTCTTCACCTTTCCAGAAGGCTGTTATACAATTAGATTAGAACTCTTATTTTTCAAAGTAATTAATATAATCATATTTTTGACCAGACCTATGTTGTCATCTTCACAGAAAAAGTTTTACTTTATTATGCCACCTTTTGGGGAGAAAAAAGCACTTTGTAAGGTGCTAATATATACTTAAAACTGTAGTATGTAAATATAGAGCACCATTACATTCATACCTAAACTGAGTTTTGAATAGAAATTACTAATTTGTATCTCGTGTTCATAATCCAGTGGATACTTAATAGTTTGCAAAGGTTTTATCAAGATTGCTAGTGACATAAAAAAAAAGAATGTTACTTTGAATTGTCCTCCAATTTGCTATACAGGTAATCCTCAACTTATGACTATTTACTTAACAGTTCAAATTAACGATGACCTCAGAAAGGGTGCTATATGGTCTTTAGAATCTGAAAATCCTGCTTGGATTTTGGCAGAGAAGAATGTGGTGCCTAAGTGGAGTCCCCCAGGGCTTCCCTTTCCCCCCTGAAGCACATGGGACTCTGTCCATTTAATGACCTGAGAGATTACTTAACAATTGCAACTGGGAGTGCCAGGATTCTGGTTGTTAAGTGAAGCATGGGATGTCTCACTTAACAATCATTTTGCTTAACTACTAAAATTCCAGCCCCAGTTGTGGTTGTAAATTGAAGACTATCTGTACTTTATAACATAGGCATGCAGTCTTCTGAAAGTGCTTCCATTACATCAAGAATTGGCTAAAATTTACAAAGCACATTTAATTATTTCAGTAATCTATAATATATAGGGAGTGTGTATGTGTGTGCATACAGACACATATGTTTTGTAAGTGGTACATAAAACTTTATACATTATTTCCGGTGGTTTTTGAAGTCAGTGGAAAAAATATTTTCAGTTGGTTTACCTAATAGCTGGGTTACTATGGACTTCATCTAATATAATGGAATAGACCTTTTTCTTTTTTCCTGTAATGTTGGGATGGTGTGATGTGATGTAGAAGCAAACAATTATATGACTGGTTTTCAGTCATTAGCTGATATTCATCTACTAACCAGTGTTAGGTATAATTCCTTCAGTCTATAGGAAAATTCCTTAACATTTACAGATCAGTTTCAAATGTATTCAAGGAATATGTAGAACTACACACATCACATACTTTCTGTTACTTATTCAGCTTATTCTGCTACTTGTAAAATGACATAAGGTGTGGCTATCTTTTTTTTTTTTTACTGTTGTTGGATACAAAGAAAATGATGCAACATTCAATTTCATTCTAATGTTAATTTTTCCTCAAAGAAAACATCCAGGCTTATATTCTATAATATTATAGAATGAAATAATATACATTTCAGCCAAAAGAAACAAAATTTGGCAAGATTTTATTTTTTAAAATAAAGAATATTTGATCATTCAATATTTCTTTATTGTATTATAAATTTAATATTTGATCAACACCAGTTCAGTTTCATAAGGAGTTAAAACTACAAATAGAAATAAACTCATTTTTTATGCATTGTAACTGACCTCACTCTTATTCCCTCCTATTTAAAAGATAACTGACGTGGTTAGATAATTAAAAGATTTGTACCTGACAGATGCTTGTAAACATAAGGCTGAAGTTAACTAAGCACTGTTAGTCCTTTGAACACTTGAGTCAGCGTGTATTAGGTTATACAGAGCTCTACAGTAAAATGTGCAATGTCCTGTCCTATGAAAGGTAATCCATATTAATTTATTATATTTAAAACTGTTTATGTGTAAGAGTAAGGGGATATGCTTCTTAAATAGTCGTCGTTTCTAGGTCTGAACAAGAAATTGTATTACAAGAAAGAACTATTATATATTCAGTTTAGGTTTTCATATTTCTCTGTCTTCCTCCTCCCCCTTTGCCAGTTGATGCAGATGAGATTAAACGATTGGGGAAGAGATTTAAGAAGCTTGATTTAGATAACTCTGGTTCTTTAAGTGTGGAAGAATTTATGTCTTTGCCTGAGTTACAACAGAATCCCTTGGTACAACGAGTAATAGATATATTTGATACAGATGGAAATGGAGAAGTAGACTTCAAAGGTAAGAAAAATTTAATTTGCTATAGATGTATTCAAACTGTCAGCTTTCGTCTAATGTGATAATATGTAGAATTTTTGTAGTTTTTCTTAGTTATAAGCTTTAGTTATTCATGTTCTATGTGATAATGTAGCTTTCCAGTTGAGAAATGTTTTGTATTATGAGCTAGAAAGGATTCATAATGCTTCTATTCATAAATAGTATCTCTGAAATGTTGGAAAGCATTTAATAGTTTCGTAATTGTATATCTGTTTGGGAAAAGGAAATATGGTTTGTCCTACTCATGAGTGCAATTCCCTCGGTGGAAACATCTCATTTGATTCAGTTTTTAAAAGTTCTAATCACCATAGGTTAACCCCATCTAGGAATTAGTTTCTTGGACAGTTGTTCCACAGCTGAAAACCGTACTTATCCTTGATACCATTTCAAATGGCACAAGGATTGCAGAAAAGCCATTAAAAGTCTTAATGCTGAGTTTGGTTAGTGTGAAAAGAAGTGATCTTGTAGATAGTCACAGTACTTTAGAATTTGAAAAGTAAAACTTATCAAAAAGTAAAATAAACAAAAGTCCCAGGCTGTATTTTTTAAATAATAGTTTAGGAGCATATTTAAATAATCTGTGATCCTAAAGAAACAGAATTTTAAGCTTCCACTTTCGATATTTTTTATCCTAGTAATTAGATCATTAATTTTGGGCTCCAGAGCTGATTTGGGTTGGCTCTAGATACTTGCTTTTAAAATGTAGATGATAACCAGTGGGCAGTTGGATGTTTGATATGGTTAAAATGCAAGGAGATTGTTTTTCTATTCATTCCCTTTCAACTATTGACGATTCCACACAGAGTTCCTTGACTCTTGAATTCTGAGACCTGTAGGGAGATGAAAAATAAAGAAAGTATTCTGTTGCATTGTTCTAAGACTCCTTAACACTTACAGGGAGAAACCAGTTACTATAATTATACCTGCACCTTGGGCAGAGTGCTGTCGTATGGCAGTTGACCAGAGCTGCCCATGGCAGCCTTAGCTGCTCACTCAGGCATCAACCCAAGCAAAGCTGGCCAGGTCTGGAAAGCCTCATCCCCTTCCAGCACAAGCAAAGCTTTGCTTGAACTAATAGGCCGGATGGGCCTTGTTTGCCTTCTCGGCCAAGGGAGCAATGAGATAGGCAGGTGGAGGGAGCTGCAGCATCCCTGTGTTGTAAGTGCAGGTGGGCTGCCAAGGACCCGAATTGGTACCACATGACCACAGGTGGTGCTGCAATGATTGTAACTTTGCGCACAGAGTATAAGTACCTTGGTCCACCAACATCATAATTTCAAACAGTTGCTGAACAAATGGTTGTAAGTCAATGATTATCTTTAAAAGCTGCATTTTTATGTATCTTCTGAGAGTCACAAGATCTTGTCAAATAAGAAAATTTAAGTACATAGTACCTAACTTGGGGTCATAAAAACAATAATTAAAAATTACGGCTTTTAAGATTGTTACGGAAGAAAATTTGAGGGTATTTTCCAAAGTTTGGGATATATAAAATATTTTCTAAATTCTCTTTATATACCTGTATTCTGTAGAATTTATAGAAGGAGTCTCCCAGTTCAGTGTCAAAGGTGACAAAGAGCAGAAGTTGAGGTGTAAGTATATTATGTTTTGTTAACTACAAGCTACTATGTTTTATTAAAAAGTTGTTTTTCTGTTCTTCCTCACTTAATCTTACTTCATAAGCCATTGTAAGTTTTAATATACCTTGGGCTAGATAACAGTGATAACATGATTTTCATATTTCTGAGATAAATGGCTTTTACATAAAAATGGCTATTCTAATACTTCTCCATCCCCCTTTTCCCTTTGATACTTTGAACAGTGAGATATTTGCTAAGAAATAGTGCAAAGAATTGATTTTTAACTCTTCCTTAGCAATAACATGTAGCTGGAAATTATACAGTTATATAGACATAACTACTCTTACTGAATTTTAGCAATGAGAATTTGACAAGATATACAATGTATGTTTCAGATAATGCAAATTACATCATAGTTTATACAAATGCCATGGAAGTAGAGATTTATATAACAAAATATAAAGTAGTCATTGGTATAGTGATGTCAGACTTTTCATAACTAGTCCTTAGAACAGTGTTTCTCAACCTTGACAATTTTAAGGCATGTAGACTTCAACTCCCAGAATTCCACAGCCAGCAATGCTGGCTGTGGAATTCTGGGAGTTGAAGTCCACATGCCTGAAAATTGTCAAGGTTGAGAAACACTGCCTTAGAAGATTAAATGAGATTACTGACTATTATTGACTTAGTTTTAGCAACCTAGAATTAAGGAGAAATTTCTTTAATTTTCCTTCAATTGTAAGAATTTCCAAGCCTGAGTTACACTGGCAAAATCTCTTTAAAAGCTTTTTCCAAAATCTCTTAGTAGCTGCAATGAATTGCTTCTGTTAAAACAGGCATTCAAAAGCCTCATCCTCAGCTTTCCCAGTCTCTCAGAGAGTCTTACTCAGAACTGTTATTTTTCTTTTTCCTTGGTAGTTGCTTTTCGCATCTATGACATGGACAAAGATGGTTATATTTCCAATGGGGAGCTTTTCCAGGTTTTGAAAATGATGGTTGGGAACAATCTCAAAGATACCCAGTTGCAGCAAATTGTAGACAAAACCATAATAAATGCAGATAAAGATGGTGATGGAAGAATATCCTTCGAAGAATTCTGTGCTGTAAGTGTATTTTCCCCCTATCATTGCAGTTAGTATTTTCATATATCCATTACAGTTTATTCAGCAACTAATGTTTTTGATATTTCACTTTTATTTGACAGTTCTCTTATATGTGTCATTATAACGATTTCAGTGTGTGCTTCATAACAATCATTAAGTAGAAGTTTTTTTTGTTTTTTTTTTAAATGTCAACACCCACCCAGTTCAAAATAATCAAGTTGGTTAGGAAGAACGGAAAGAAACCCAGAACTATACTGCTCAAAAAAATAAAGGGAACATTTTACCATGGAACTGAAGGGGTTTGCGTTCCCTTTATTTTTGTGAACAGTATATATTTCCTTTTTTCCTATTATATAATTGGATTCTAGGCCAATTACATCAATTTTATCTAATGTATGAACCAACATATTTATTACTAATATTTTAAATCCGATTATTCTTGTCGTACCTATTGTTGTTTCATGTCTTTTTAATTCTCACAGTATTTTTTTTTTTTTTTGGTCAATATTTCAGGTTGTAGGAGGCCTAGATATTCACAAAAAGATGGTGGTAGATGTGTGACTCTTTATGATACTACCCAACACTTTTGCTTTCTTCTCCATCTCTGAAGATCTGCTCAAGACGTCCAGCAATGCTCTCTGTGTATTTAAATGGAAGTATTTTTCTCTGTGAAACCATATTTTCCAACATGAGCCTCATGAAGCCAACTAAGTGTTGTTGAACTTTCATTCTCTCAATAACGCAAGTGTAGCACTTTAAAAGTCTGAAGGACAGCAAAATGGAAAGAGCATATCAGTGTGGTGGAGAAAGGGAAGGGTGTTGGCTTTTTAATTTATTTTTCTCAACTTTTATAACAAGAAAATATCTATCTATATATATGTGTGTGTGTATTTATATATAGATATATATGTTGTGCTTTCTATTTAGTAGTTAGGCAAGCTTTAATTTAATATACTTGATTTAGGCATAAAACTAGAGTACAAAAGTGCCAAGCAGATTATTATATAGTTCAACACATATAGATATACATCTTTACTTTTATGTCACACAGATACACACATGCAGGCAAATATACTTTAGAAGAATATAATGTTTTAATGGATGTTAGGTCAACTTTTTCCCGTGACTGTTTCAGATGTTTATATATTGGCTGGCTGAAATAGCATCATTTCCTGTTAATTTATCTTAATTACATTTTTGTATGACAGGAATGTAGGTTAGTTTGTGTATATATGTACACTATTTAATAGTATATGCATGTACATATATGTACACATACTATTTATGGGTATTAAAATAGCAAGGCATGTTATAAAAATTTAATTGCCAAGAACTAGGTTGTATGTGCAAAAAGATGCTTATTATTTCATTTTTTCACTTAATAAATGAACACAATTGCATAAAATAAACCTAGTAAACATTGGCTTTTTTCCATTAAGTATAGACAAAACAGTTGTAAAGACACTTGTTTTTCAGTACTAATCATAATTAAGAATTAGGATTCATTTCCTAGGATACCTTCTGCAGCAAGATTACAAAACCTCTCATGCCATTAAAATATCTTCCAACTATATAGTTTCTCTAAAGCATTTAATATACTCATTTAAGTTGCATAAAGCCTGGTAATATTTTATATATGTGTATATAGGTTTATTACAGGAGAAACATTAGCCTCTGCCATAGGGAAAGAGGTAAGGTTCACATTATCTAACTTTTTTTTTAACCTCCTGATCGTCAGTTGGAGAATTCTTTTTTCTAAATTTGTTTTTATCATGACTTGTAATTGACAGTGACTTTATATGTGTGATATAAAAGTAGCAAGGCATGTTATACAACTTTATATCATTCTTTTTCTGCAATGGTACTATTGGCTAGAAAAAAATTGTTAGATTTTTAGGATAGTATGCCCTTTCCTCTAGCAATTTTTCTATTTGAAATGTTTTATAATCCGCAGTGGAAAGGCAGGTTGCTCAAAATCAATTGCCTCCCAGCCAGCCATAGCTGTTCCTTCAATTGAGTGCTGCACATCATGGGCTCTGTCTGTGAGAGAGAAATCCAGGTGCTTGGTGTCCTTGCATGACATGAAGTTTTGCATGTAGATCGATTTGAAATGTTCCTCTTGTTTACATGATTTGCATAATTTTAAAAAGATAAATGTTGCCAAAATTTTGGTAAATGTTAAAACAGAAAATCTCCACTACATGTATCTTTTCTTCCTCTGGATCAGTAGGTGGATTATAATCCCAGCCAGTGGTTGTATTTGTTCCATTGTCAACTGCCATGTGCTCTGCTTCAGGGGGAACTAGTCTTTTGTGAATTTTTTTTGTACATAAATATTTGTTACAAATATTTTAGCAATTGCTTTCTATTTCTTAATTGCTTGTGCATATCCTTGCTGGCATAATAGAAAATAGTGCTAATGTTACTTTCGTACTGGGGGAATGAGCTTTTTTTAGTTTGTGTGCAAAAAAAATGGGTTATGTTGAATGTTTAGATTTTTCCTCTGCATGCTATATCATACATTGTTGGAACTATAGGAACCTTAATAATGTATGAATAAAAATAAACTATTTGAACTTTACTGCATGGTGTTAAAGCTTCAGTTGAAAAAAAAAGAATTTTCTGAATTTCAGATCTGATTGTACTAAAATTATTTGACGCTTTTATGTATAATTAAATACCTGTAACATTATTTGCCCATTTTTCTCAGTGACAGTTCATTTAACAGCAGATAGCATCAGATTTAATGTTTAAAGGGATAACCAATTCCCAAATTAATTTTTCTTTCATAGACATGTTAACTATCCTGTATTAGTGAATAGGAACCGTAAGATCAGGATACATTAAGCTGTAATTTTATGGAAGTTTTTGGCACACTTATGGGGAGAATTTTAGTTGGTCAGTTTTATTCTTAGTTCCACGGTAATACCAATTTTACTTTAAGCATAGTATTTTTTTCTAAATTTGCAATCTTGACTCATTGCACATATAAGGGAAAGTTCCATCTAAGATATATCTACTGTAAACATCAGGGAATAATGAATTTAGGATTGAATACACATATTATCCATTCCTACTTCAGCACAGAATCTTATACTTTTTAAAAAACAATAGTATCTTAGATCCAAAGAGCCTCATGTATAATTTAAAAGAATCCCCTTGAATCTGAAAAGAGGGTTTTTCCTGTACTATCTCTGAAAGTATTAGAAAACATGAGGGGCTGTAACTAAGAACTGGCACCATACATACAATCTATAATTCAGCTATTCAATCTGATTTTGCAAATTGACATTAAGCTTGAATAGGTTACTGGGAATTTACATAGTTTAAGAGCTAGTTTGTGGTATTAAAATTATGAATTTTACTATGAAAGGATCTTTAGTTTGCTATTAGCAAGCCCTTATTAGCATCTGCATTCATGGGATAAGACATCTTTTGTTAATTGCTTGCAGAATCTTACAGCAAAAAATGAAAAAAAAAATCAGTTGTTCCAAAAGCTGCTGTAAATTGTCTACACATTTGGGCCATGAAATAATATGAAATGGGCTCTGATCTATAAATGCTTTAAGATGCCAAATTACTAAAATTACATTTTAATGTGAAGGAGACCTGCAAGGTTCTTTTATAACAGATAGATATTCATGTCCTGAGAGGTGGTTTGGTGTAGTGGTTAAAGACATTAGGCAGAGACCGAGTTCTAGTCCTGCTTTAGGTAGAAAGGCAGGTAGGTAACTGGGTCAATTCCATTCTCACAGCTCTAGGAAGGAAAAGTCAAGGTACTTCCCAAAATGTCTGCCAACAAAACAGCAAAGACTCGTTCAGGCAATTGTCAAGAGTCGAGACTAAAAATGTAAGATTCCACTCACCTCCGTTTTTGTTTTAGACTTCTTTGGTGCCTTCTCAAGTCTAGTTTGCATTCTCTCTCTGCTATAGAATTAGAAAGGCGGGTGGCCCTAATGCAAAAACAGCTAACCCTAGGATCTACTGTTGCTTTACGTTATCTCCCTCTGTATTTCCACAATATTGAAAAAAATCTTATTTATCTCTTCTTCCAGGAAGGAAGGTAGCAACATTGTAACAGCTTCCTCCTCCCTTCATCTGAAAAGTTCCTCAATAAGAGGGAAAAATATTTGTGATTGGAAACATTTGATCAACTCATTTTAACATCTGGATAGATGTAGTTAGATGCTTGTAGTTTGCTAGTTTAATACACTTTAACCGTAAATATATTTGTCTGCTAAATACAGCAAGCAGCCCCATGCTTTGATAGAATAGCAGCTTCGCCAGCAACCAGTTATATTTCTAAATATCTTAGTATTTTAAAAGAGTTGGGGATTTGTGTTAAGAACAACGCATCCAATAGTGACTTGCAGCATACTATCCAAAGTATTCTGATCATAGCTGCTGTATTCAGTTAACCTTGTATCCATGCAATTTAAAAGATAACAATCATGTCAGCTAGAAGGAAATTCAAGTACCAGTTTTTATTGGACATAATTTCATTTAGAATGCTTGATGATAGATATTTGTTTGAGAGCATTGCTGCAGCAGTTCTATTATATACCAGTCATGTTGGAACAGAAAATTGCTACCAGTTTACTAGGGATGTGAAGAATATTCCATGCACGAAACTGCTAGATTTGAGTGGCGTAGGCATGAATTAATTCGGAAAGAAGTATTTTGGGGCAGGGAGAAAGTGGAAAATCCTAGGAATATTAGTGGCAACCAGAAACAAAGAAAGTGAAGATGCTGCTAAGATCAGAGGGAGGAGCAGTTCAGGTGGGTATTTTCACTGAAAGCTAAAGATGTGGCAGTAGCTAGTGTGAAATAGGGCAAGGAAGACATTGGGAAGATAGGTAGTCTGCCACAAGCCAAAGGAGGGAAGAGAGAGGCATTTCATATCAGCCTTGCCCAACTCACCCTTAAAATCCTTCTGAATTTTGTTTCAGCCCAAACTCTGGACAAACAAAATAGTCCAAATTTTGGTTTGGCTGAATTGCCACCCTCTTGAAATGGTTTAGCAGAGCTTCTGAAACAATGTGTTTGTTTTGGGGTTTTAAAGAAAAGCACACTTGTAATCTACATTTTGACATGGCTTCTTTCTTCAAGTGTTTTCCAGTATCTTGTGTAGAATTTTGTGACTTCAAAAACTGTAGTTTTAAAATCTTTCTGCTGCTCTGCTAGCTACTGCTCTAATATTGCCATAAACTTTAGATGGAGGACTTCCTGTAGAAGAAAACAGTGCATTAATACAACTGATTTATAGCTAATGATACAATATATTTTTAAAAATACAGCAAAGGTCTACAGTTATAATTAGTGTAATAAAAACTATTAATAAACTATTCACTTAGGAATAGAATTTAGTTCTAGGACAATGGAAGCTCTTATCAGGCTGCTGTGTCATACATTCTTGAAGGAGATGGGCATTCTAGAAACATGAAATGTGTGTGTGCATATGTATATGTGCATGTATATGCTGTATGTGTACACACATTCATGTATGTATGTATGTCTATGTATATATATTTAAAATTGGTATAGCTTAGGCCTTTTTCTAACTAGAGTACCCCTAAATGAAAGTATGTTACGTTACATTAAACACAAAATTCTATATATTTAGGTTAGAATTAGATGGCAGATGCAGAACAAGAGTAATAATGAAGCCCACTGATGAGCCATCAGTTTAATGATATGAAAAAAAATTAACTTTTAATTTCTTGCTCCAAAAACGCCTTCCAGTGTGACATATATGGAAAGCAGCAATTTTGTGCCATCTCAGTTTTTCTGTGTTTGATTACCCACCCTTGAAAACTTGAGTTGTATAGGGAAACAGCCTGTAGTTATGGCTCCTGCTCCATTGATCACTGTTTATAGCCTTTAGATTATCCCTTGCCCTCATAGAAATGTCAAGTTACATTTCTCTAACTAAAAGCACTTTCTGCTTGCAAATGTTTCCTCTTTAACTGACAAAATTCAGAATATAATGTTAACAAAAGGAAAACAAGTTTTACCTAGAATGAGATTGCAAATGGCTGTCCGTGCCATTTTAATATTCTGAAAAGATCCTAAAATATGAACTTTCCTGTAATTAAAAATAAAAGATCTCTTTACATATAAACTAGATACTGAACATCTGAAAGAATTCTACTTTTACTCACTACACAATTTTATATAACACTTTATAGTTTTATACAAAAGCAGCTCCAAGATAAATTTACTTTCATAAGGACCAGTTTCGGCAACTGGATATGCTTTGCCTTTAGAAATCTTTAGAAATGCTCATGGCATAATGCCATCCTCATTTATTTCCTTCCTGAACCATCTGTTGGGATACATTGAATGTCTTAATTGAGGCTCATTAACTCTTCAATTTTTGCTTCTCTTATTGTATTATAATACAATTACCATTCTACTTTTAAATATAATTAGACAACCCATGACCCTTTGGGTTGTTTCTAAGATCCTTGCCAGATTCCTTAATGTCTTCAACAATGGCATAACTTGTAATGTACTTGAAAAGTTCTTAAAATTCAAAGAGATCTATCTACCTTGAAAGTAGCCCATGCTGAACTGTGTATCATAGTCAAACATCAGAAGTTGCTCATGGGAAATATTTTATGACATTTTATATTATGTCATAGAATGCTTTATGATTATTTTTATCTCATGTTTTATAAAATTTGCCAAATTTCAGTTCCATGGGAGTCATGGCTCTGGATTTTGGATGTATTCCTTAAGTTAGCTAATTTGAGGTACCTTGGTTCAAAAAGCGTTGCCCTATGATGTTTCATCCAGTTAAAGGTCATGAAGAGAGTTTTAGTGGTATATAGATACAAGTTGCTATAGACACTGAGACACACACACCCCTGATTGTGATATTAAACAATTTGAAATAATGCCCATAAACCTTTTCTACTGCTACTTGTTTTTTGTAATATGTTGACTGATGAAGGCTAGAAATCTTGACAGCTTGAATATTTTTGAAATCTCTGAGCCAATCAAATCCAGGCATTATCATTATATGAGTAATAACAATATAGCATATATAGAGGCTTCATCTGCTGTCACAAGCAATGCATGCCAGCATTATCAATTTGTATATATACTACTTTCAGCCAGAAGATACACTGTAAAGTGTCTTATTCCTGGGAATTTATCAGTAGGATCCAATAAACTGAAGATTCAGTTTTAATATATCCAGCATGTATAATAAGCATGGCAAAATTATAAATGGGATTCTGCAATTGCTTAAAAATACAAAGGACTATTACACTAAAACCTGGAAGTTTATTAGCCAAGGTTCAAAATTTTAAAAAGGTGGGAACTCTATAATACTTACGAATCTGCAAGAACTATTCGCGTCCTTGTTACATTTTCAATAGTAAATTTGGTTTTTCCGCCTTTTCCAGCAATTCTTCCTATTGCTCTTGAAAGATGATCTCCTTTTAAAGGTTTGACTAAAGAGAAAACTCTGTTTCAATTATTTATTTACCACTTCCCTGGGCTTTATTTGTTCATGTTGGAGTCCAATGAATCGTGATTGCTAAATCTGAGTAAGTGTGAGACTTAACAGTCAAGTGAGAACCAGTTAATTTTTTAAAATATATATTTCAAAAAGATTCACAAAGTTTTACCCCCTATTCCCCCCACATTTTAATGGGCCATGCTGATAAGCAATAATACAAGAATTAAGATGACAGGATTCTACCATTTTCTCAACACTTTCTCTCAGGTACACTGATGAAACAAGGCAATCCACAGAAATGAAACCCAAATCTTAGTTGGTATAGAAAATCTGCTAACAAATAACATTTAGAAATATCTACACATAGAAACAACAAATTTGTTTTGAGAGTGCTGAAACTAGAAAAAAATTATACAACTCTAATCACAAATCATAATTAGTTAGTAACATCTCTCTAACAATGCTTTTGCTGTTCAATCTGCATTAAAGATTCTCATGATAACTCAGCAGAAGGCCTAACAGTGACATTCCACAATAGTTGATCTTTTACAATTTTAACATATCTTTTGAAATCCACAAGACACGTTAGCAGTTACAAATAAAGGCTGGCAGTTTTAACTGAGAAATAGTTCAACTAAAAAATTAATCGGTGGGAAATTATCTTTCAGACCAAACGCTGTGAATTACATGTTTCAAAATTATTTTCAGAGGCTATTTCAGGCTTTGATGTATTCCTATCAATGAATAACAGTTCTTAACTATATGTATTTCACATCCCAATACCCATTTATGTTCTGCTCTTTTGATATCTTATACTGATTTCCATACTTACCATCTGTTACTTCAAATGATTCTAGAAAAAGCTCATCTAATCTGATCAATGCAAGTGCATCCTGAAAAAAACAGCATTTAAAAAAAAATAACTGACTTTTAAAAATACAGGATCAAGAACAGTCACTAGTAAGTCACCATAGCATATGGATTCTCTGGCTTTGCATTACCAAAACATAATAAAATAATTGGCTAGAAATCTGAAATAATGGACAATAGTACTAAGTTCCTAATATGCACACTTATACAAATACTTCAAAGAATACATACCACTACATAATTCTGCAAGTCATAAATTGGCAGGAAATTATCTGTCAATTAAAATGTTCTTAACCCATGGGTTTTACCATCTCAAAATTCATTCCAGACTGTTTCCCAATTTATTTGCGTATGCTCACGGTACATGGTACAGATTCAGCAACTGGGCTCACAAAGTATTAAATCCCTCGGCTAATTATCCAAAAAGAACAAAATTCTTCCCCAACCCCGTATGGAAAACACTTCTTAGATCTTTTCATTTCATACAATGAAGTGAACTACAGTAGACAAGAGCTTACCTCAACTTGAAATCCTAGTATAAAAGCTTTTACAAAATCAGCTGCTTTTGTCAAAGCACCTATGTCTTTTGTTTCTTTACAAGTCTAGAAAATAAAATAAGTTTTACAATTTAGGAAGTGATCCTTTGGAAGATTCATAAAATATTACATAAAGCACCACAATCTACTCTAAATATTTAATCCAATTAATTCTAAATATTAATTTAAAAGATTCTATTAACACAATATTCTATTGCTTCTATTATATAAAGCTAATTTGACAGTGCTAATAAATAAATTAAAAAAAAACTTCAAATCTGTATAGGAAGAATTATAATCATATTCTACATTGTGGTTGCCTAAAATGAATTGATACATTAATTTCAAACCATTTAGAACTGACATTTCCAATTTTAATAACTGGGATCTAAAATGCTATTTTAACAAACCAGCATTTTCTGAAATTAATAGAACTAATTATTAAAGCATTCTTTACAGATTCAAAAATAGCTGTCAAGTATCCCTAGGCCAAAATAATTAATGAAGTTGTGAACCAACACATTGATCTACTCTTCATTTACCGAGGACAAAAACAGAAGGGGGAAATTTCTGTTTAGCCATGCCAGTGGCATCCAAGTATAATTGCAATATAATTTGCTACTATCAAATCTGCAACATGTTCTGGGTGGCAACCAGATAAATAGTTCCCCTTGTGAAAGATCTGCTCTTATTTAAACAATGCACATTTGACTTATCTATTTATAGTTGAAGAAATATTTATTTCATTGGAATAAATATAAGTAAATTATTTGGAATTTTTATTGACCAAATTAATAAGGCTTATTATGGCTTACTGCCAAAACATTAAGCTGATAAATTGTTTTAACAAAATATTATTTCTAATGCCAAAAAGAAATTTAGGAGTGATTTTTTCTAACAGCAAACACAAATACAAGACATTAACTTTTCAAAAACAGTAGACTTACAATTTACCTTTATCTCTACATTCCTTGTTTTTAAGTTAAATCTAATTTGAAGCTGCAAATGTTCTACAATTGGTGTAAAAATTTTCATCCAGTTCTCTTTCAAAGGAGTATATCTGTTTGCTGGTACAGGAATTTTTCTCAATTCACCTTTTCCAAACTAGAAAAAATAGTAACCATCACATAATAAAATGTTCAGCAAATAAAATTATTCCATGCATTTAGTTTAACTCAGTTTACATACAATAAACTACAGAAAATATTAGTTTTTTTTCTAATATTAGATACATTAGAGCAGTGTTTCTCAACCTTGACAATTTTAAGGCATGCTGGCTGTGGAATTCTGGGAGTTGAAGTCCACATGCCTTAAAATTGTCAAGGTTGAGAAACACTGCATTAGAGATTCTTGCCTCTCAAGTTCTACCTATTCAAAATTAGAAAAGAGCTGTGTTAATTTATGCTAGCGTTAGTCTATTATTCCGACTGCATCAGATTCCTTCTGATTTTTGTTACTAAAAACTGATGTCCATCTTATACAGATCTAATAAAAATCCTGATTTCTATATACAACTCAGTCACCTATAACAGTATACTAAGGATCAAACAAATTTGTTAGAGAAGCTAAAGCAGCATAAAATGGTAAAAATCCGTTGCTTTTATTTTGCACCAGGAAGCAAACTGGCAATCAGTGCAACTCACAAGTCAGAGGTGTTACCTGGGCATACGGAGGCAGGCCCATCACTACTTGTGCCACTGCATTTTGGACCAGTTGAAGCTTCCAACAGGTTTTCAAGGGCAGCCAGATGTAGACTGCATTGCAGTACCTAAGCCATAAGATGCCTCTCCAGAGCAATGACTGACCCATCTCAACATCCACCCTGCCTCCCCCAACCAAGGAAGGGAGAACTGTACAGGGGAACAAGAGTGGATGCACCACTGCCATCCCGGCTCTGCTACAGGTCATTGACAAGTGCGACCAAGACTTATCTCAGTACTAAGACCTTGCTTGAAACTTGATTTTGACTTCCACCAAAATAGCTTTTTCTTCTCAGAATGAACACCAAAGCGAGGAACGGAAAGACGGGGATGCCTACGTTCAGATAGAACAGTGTTTCTCAACCTTGACAATTTTAAGGCATGTGGACTTCAACTCCCAGAATTCCACAGCCAGCAATGCTGCCTGTGGAATTCTGGGAGTTGAAGTCCACATGCCTTAAAATTGTCAAGGTTGAGAAACAAGCAATGCTGGCTGTGGAATTCTGGGAGTTGAAGTCCACATGCCTTAAAATTGTCAAGGTTGAGAAACACTGAGATGGACCCACCCACCCACAATATATTTATAATAAATCGACCTGACGATTACATTTGCGCTTAAAACGAGAGTAAGCCACATACGGGTTACTACTGGAATGTAGTATAAACTTGGTCCTGAAACACCCGCAGCTTAAGGCGCCTGCTTGCCATTTGCATTGCAAAACGCCATATGCCTTTCCTCGAGAAACGCCAGGCTGGGAGGGGAAAACGTAATCTGCGCCCAGGCATTGAGGAACGATTCCCGGTGACCCTTTTCTACTTCGGCCAGCCCAGCGCAGCCACGCAACTGGAGCAACTGGAGTCACTTACGGCGAGGGCTTCCCCGCTAAGAGGAGGGAAATCCGGCCGCTTCCTAGGCACCGGGCTCTCGTTCGTGTCCATCTGGGGCTCCCGGCGCCTCTTCCGCTTGAGGACCTTCGTGAAGCCTTCTTGGTGAGTTTGTGTTTCCATCTCTGTCGGAGGCAGCGGCAGCCGCTCTGCGCCAGCGCTTTCCATCTCCACGCTTGGCCGGCCTTATCTAACACGATATTGACCGGAAGAGGCGGGGCTACGTCTCGGGCCACGCAAGACAGCCGATAGAAGCCTTCCCGTTCCTCCACTTCGCACTCTATGGTTGGACATCGCGCTCTCTTTCCCCGCCCTATAGAGAGAGCGAAGGCCTGGCCTTGCTCCTCTAGCGCCCTGCCAGTGGGTTTCAGGTGGAAAGGGATTGCGGTGCTGCGCAAAAAAGGAGTACGGGTCAACAACACCCTCTGAATCTCTATGATCTAGTATACCGGATGTGTGACCTCTCCGTCGCCTGCGCATGCGCGGAGACGCTGAGTAAGGGGAGGGTGGTGGCGCAGTTTCAGGCCCCGTCGGGTGCCGTTGGGCTCAGGGGCGGGTTCTTGCTGTCATGTCGGCAGGAGGCTTGCTGGAGAAGCCGCAGATCATCGCGCATACACAACACAGCTTGAATTACACTGTCTTCGATTGCAAATGGGTGCCCTGCAGCGCTCGCCTTCTTTGCTTGGGCAATTTCCCGCGCGGCACCGGCGTCATTCAGCTCTACGAGCTGCAGGGCGGCCGCCTCAACCTCCTCCGCGAAGTAAGGAAGAGAACGCACCGGGCTGCAGCCCCGGTTCTCCCACAGGAGCAGCAAGAAGCCCACGAATACCAGCCTCACTCCCAGGAGTTGCTATATACTTAGCAACCACGGTGCTAATTTGGCATGGGCCACAGGATACGTTCCTGGGCTTAAGTGGAAGCTCAGCCGTGGGTTCCCTAAGTTTTCTGCCGACTGAGATCGAGGGCTGATACCGTAATTCCAATAGAAAAGAATATGTGTAGCTCAGGGTTGAACTACAAGTGTTGTGCTCTCTGGGCTTGGTTGTTTGCACGCAGCCGTTTCATTACCCAACTAGGTAACATCATCAGTGCTAGTCCTGAGTCTGCAGTTTGCTCCCTTTTCATGTACAATAGCATGCCCTGCTAGAGTTGGTGGAATGTGTTTTTCTCTTTGGTAGTTCCTTGATTAGAATATTATTATTTTTTTGCTTTATTGCTTGTCTAATGTTAATCCCTGCTTATCTAAGTGTGGGTTGCTGTAGTGTAGAGGATGCAACCTGGTCTTTTTGTTTCCTTTTTTATTGCCTCTTGAATGGTGTCCAAATGTGATTTTCCTGTATGTGTCTGATACTGACACAGAGTCCTTTAATGGGTTTTTACCATTCATAAAATGAGATCTCAGGATTGAGGTCTTGTGTGAATTACATGTTTATCAAGAAGTGACATCAGGAATTGGCTTCTGTCACTCTTTGTGTACTTAGTAAAGATTGCCCTATGTTGGGGGGCCCACATTCATTTTCTTACAAGTAGAATGCCTGGAGTTTGCTTCCACTGGCATTAATTGCAGTGTAGCATTTGTACAGAGTCAGAAGCAAGATGCAAATGAATGCAGAAGATGAGTAGGAAAACAGCTTAATTAATATTGATCATTTCAATATTAATCTTTTAATTAAGAAGCTTCAATTCCAGTTAACAGAATACATGCAACAGCATCTTAGAACAAATCATGAAGAAATATATCCAATTAGTTCTCAACTTAACAGCCATTCATTTAGTGTCCATTCAAAGTTACAATGGCATTGAAAAAGTGACTTATAACCATTTTTCATACTTACAATCATTGCAGCATTCCCATAGTTATGTGATCAAAATTTGGACCCTTGGCAACTGGTTCATATTTACGACACATGTAGTATCCTGGTGTCATATGATTTTTGTGACCTTCTAACGAGCAAAATCAAGTAGGAAGCCACTTAATAGCCATGTTACTAACCTAACAACTGCAAAATGGGGCAAAACTCACTTAACAACTGTCTTAGTAACATAAATCTTGGGCTCAATTGTGGTCATAAGTCCAGAAGGACTACTTGTATTGGCATTAGTATCTTCTAGCTATGTCAGCACCCAGTATTTGGCAAAGCAGTATATTAGAGAGTCACGTGTTAAGAAATGAGTAATAAAGAATGCCACAGTGCTCACCATGGAAATAGGCATTAACTGGTCTAGTATACATAGCAGTCCACCAAACATAGTGCAGTTAATTACTGTAGCCATAGCACTGCAAGAGATGCACAACCCATTGGTTTTATTCTTTTCTATAGTACAGATTGACTTTGTAGAGTATAACGTACAATGATTAAATCCTCACAAGGGGCAAACACTTCATTTTTTCCCATTTCAGGGAAAATGAAATTAGGTTT
Organism: Protobothrops mucrosquamatus; assembly: GCF_001527695.2. Taxonomy (NCBI): domain Eukaryota; kingdom Metazoa; phylum Chordata; class Lepidosauria; order Squamata; family Viperidae; genus Protobothrops; species Protobothrops mucrosquamatus. The sequence continues at coordinate 88,851 of NW_015386121.1, read as the reverse complement.
TGGTTTTAATATTTCTTTCTAAAAAGAAGCATATTTTATCTATAAAGAAGGTGTTTTTTTTAATATGAATGGATCACCATGAATGGCATTAATGAATTGTTGGCAGAGAGTTGAAACAGGGCATATCTACTTTGAAGTGAAACGTTCTTTAGAAGATCTACATACAGTATATCTTCTGTAAACTAGCTGGACAGGCTAAATTAATTAGTTTAATGCAAAGTTCTGTTTGCAACGGAAGTGCATGCAAAATATACTGGCTGTGAAGAAAAGTATGTGGAAAAGCACAGTATATTAGTATATATCTTAAAGCAGGGGTCCCCAGCCCCTGGTCCATGGACCATTACCGGGCTGCGGCATGCCAGTAACCGGGCCGCACTAGCAAGGAAATCCCCATCCGCAGGATGCAGGCAGCACACAAAACCACGCCCCCTCCTGTCCGCGGAAAAACCTCTCCACGTAACCGGTTCCTGGTGCCCAAAAGATTGAGGACCTCTGTCTTATAGGAAATGTGGGGACAGGGAAAGTGTGTGCTATATCTATTTTTTTTGTGGACTTCTTTTTTTTAAAAAAACCCAATCGTCTACAAACACATACTAAATGGAAGGTTAGGGAAAAAAGAAATAGATGAAGTTGCCCATATGAAGTGGGATTGTAAAGATGAGGCAAAATGCGAAGAGAATAAATATAATTGCATGTTTTTACAGAAAGAGTTCATCTTGGCTCAAAAGTTATAGAAAAAATGCATTTTAATTTGATTTTCTGTAAAGAAATTGCATTTTATGGATCTGGCAAATTTGAATGTTGGTCATTCTGAATTTAATGGTATCTTTAAATCTTTCTGTGTATAAATTTATATATATTAGTTCTATTAAACACATGTATGATTTGTAAGGGATGTACAAGTAGCCCTCCATTTACAACCACAGTTAAGCCCAAAATTTCCATTGCTAAGCGAGGCAGTTAAGTGAGATTTGCCCCATTGTACGACCTTTCTTGCCACAGTTCTTAAATGAAAGATAGCAGTTAAGTTAGTGACATGGTTGTTAAATGATTCTGGCTTCCTCACTGACTTTGTTTGTCAAAGTTGCAAACCATGATCACATGAACCTGGTACATTGCAACCCATCATAAATACATGCCAGTTGCCAAGTGTCCAAATTTTGATCACATGACCATAGGGATGCTACAATGGTCATAAGTGTGAAAACTGGTCAGACGTCACTTTTTTCCGTGGCATAACATCGAACAGTCACTAAATGAATGGTTGTAAGTTGAGGACTTACCTATATTTAAAAGCTTGAGATACGAATTGCAATTAAAAAATGACTTCACACTAATGTGAATGGCGACTTCTAATTTTTCATGTCTATTTAGATTATGCATTTAGATTATGCATCTAGAAAGTACTAGGTTAACAATTTGTAGATACATTCAATTGGAGAAAATAAAGGAGAAAGTGCATGGGAGAGGTATTCTTTATGCCTTTGCAATGATAATCTTCTTTGACTTATTTGGAATTCTTCCCCAAAAACTATGAAGTCAAATCTGTTCATTCACTTGAACCCTAATGGAGGTGAAAAATTGTGTTCAGTCAATATTTGATTCTAATATGTAGAATATGTTCTAACAGATAAAACAAGATATACATTGAAAATAATAATCATTCAGTGTAAACATTTATCTCTACTTCCAGATTGAAAAATCACGTCCTATTAAATGTGGAACCTTTGGGGCTGCTTCTTTGCAACAAAGATACTTAGCTACTGGAGATTTTGGTGGAAATTTAAATATATGGTAAGAAATGTTCATTTTGCAAATTTTAAAGACATGGATGTATCTCTTATTTGACAATTTAAAGTCACTGTAAAATCAATATTGTTCACTGTCTTAAATATTCTTAATTTAGAAGTGTTAGGTTTTTAGACAGCAATAAAACATTTACTTTGAAGAAGGCTGAATTAACTTTACTATCTTTTTTGGTTTTCTTTTTCTGAATCTTCCAGCGTCAATTATAAAATATATTTTAAAGCCCAGGCTAATTTTTAGACCAATCTGTGATTCAGTACAGATAGTCCTGATTTATAGTTGATCACTTAGCGATCGTTCAGAATGGCAACCTACTTGCAAAACAGGGGTTATGACTCAGTTCTGCTCCTCCTGCTCCTCCCCATCACATGTCCACACTTTGAGCGCTCCACAGCATGGCTGCATTTACACCCATTTGCAGCATCCTGGGGTCACATAACTGCATTTTACAATGGTTTTGCTAAAAATCAGAAGTAACTTCCGAGTTCTAGCAAAACTGTTCCATAGTCAATAATGGCTTGATTAATGACCACAGTGTTCATTTAATACTGTAGTGTTCCTTTTATGCCTGCTGTGTTTGGTTACTGACCACTGCAAAAACAGTTGTAAAATTGGGTTGGTGACATGACCGAACTGATTTATGACAGTTGTAACATGTGATTGTAATGGGTAGGCTCCATTATGGTCATATGTCAAGGACTATTTATATAATAAATGTTTGTAAAAACATTTTTTTAAAAACTCCGCATTGTAACAATTATAATTTTATATCTTTCCATTTTGCATCATGAGGGTAATAACACATATTTTCTTTTGACTTCTGTCATGTTTTAAAGAAGAAAAAAACTTCATGTTAGTATTCAGTTTTCTATGTAGTAAAGATAAATGAGAATTCTGTATTCTGCAACTGATACTACCTTGCCATTGGTTCTCTCATCAGAAAATTTATAAATGGCACTAGGTATCAATTTGATGACTGGTGTGCCATGTATGAATAGATGAGCCTAGTTTTTAGACTTACACGTTAAAAATAGTTCAGAAGCACTTTGAATCTTTTGCAAAGACATTTCTCTGCTACTCAGTAAAAGCAATCTTGTCTTTTTGAAAGTTTCTACGTGATTCTTAAAAATGTGGTTACTTTAACAATTATATTAACTTTAATAAATTGATTCCTTAAAGGAGGTGCATCTTTTCTCTGAACTTATGTGAAATTCTGGGGGGGGGAACCCCAGGCTATTAATGAATAATAGAGATGTGATGTGACCTCAGGAGGACAGAAACACATCTGCAGAATTATTTTCTAATGCATAGCTGTACTAATTATATTTTGAGTATTGAATGTTACATTTCTAAAGAGATTTACTGAGAAATATAAATACATGTTTTGATCTTGGGTTGGGTAGTAGTAGATTTTATGGACTACCAGGAAATGTAATTTGCAATAGGTCAAATTAGGAAATTGTAAAACTTTCTAAAAGATGAGAATGACAAACTACTTCCATACTGGCATCAAGAAAAGTGTGGTATCCATATAGTCATCAAGAGATGAACTCTATATGAAGGAGATGTTTATGAACACACATAAAATAACAGTTCCATTTCTGCTGTTTAGGAATTTGGAAGCTCCAGAAATACCAGTATATTCTGTGAAGGGGCATAAAGAAATCATAAATAGCATTGATGGAGTTGGTGGTTTGGGAATTGGTGAAGGAGCTCCAGAAATTGTGACAGGAAGTCGTGATGGTAAGTTAGTCGTCTTGCAATATCCTCAAAGGAGAGAACAAGGGAAGTAGGTTAGAATAGGATACTGATAATTTAAATCTGTAAAAATCTGCATTATGAATTAGCTTTGATTTTAAATTTAAGATCATTTTAGCTTTAAATTGAATGGATAATATATGGTGATGAGTTCCTTATGTTTTTTTTTCCATCATCCAAGCACCCAAATTTTGATCAAGTAACTGTGGGAACATTGCAATAGTCGTAAGTTTGAGGACTGGTCATAAGACATTTTTTTCATCACTATTGTAACTTCAGTCTTTAAACAAATGGTTGTAAATCAAGGAATACTTGTATTTAGAGAATTTTAAAAGTATGACCTTACCTTATAAAGGGTTTTTTCCTGTGAAATTGAGTTATCACTATTATCACATTTATTAAACAAGCAAATATTTTTGTGGAATATTAGTGATAACAAGCTACAAATTTATTTTTAATCCAGCAGATTCTGAAGAATTGAAAAAGAACAATCAGCAGATTAAATTNAATACTTGTATTTAGAGAATTTTAAAAGTATGACCTTACCTTATAAAGGGTTTTTTCCTGTGAAATTGAGTTATCACTATTATCACATTTATTAAACAAGCAAATATTTTTGTGGAATATTAGTGATAACAAGCTACAAATTTATTTTTAATCCAGCAGATTCTGAAGAATTGAAAAAGAACAATCAGCAGATTAAATTGGCTGATCATTCCAGTTTATGCCTGACATTTCATAAACATTTTTCACTCACATAAACTTGGTAACAGCATTATATGCCAGCTTTTTTCCATGTGAGAGTCCTCAGTTGCCATATGATATGGTTACAAGATTCTGCAATAAGATCTACATATGCTGTATGTTCTATTTTGAGTCTCCATCGAACAGCATTTTCACATAAGTCATTAGAGAGCTGGAACAAACTGATAGCTACATGTATGAAATAAAAAAAGAGGAACACAAAATAAGTCAATTACAAAAGTCTAAAACTGATTTATAAAGTATGTTTAAGCTGGTAGTATTTGGCTGACTTTGGGGATAAAAACTTTCAGATCTAGCTAGTCCTTGAATAGAGAAATTCTGGGAAATACGTGAACTATAGGCTAGCCTGTGAAGCTGAAAAAGCTCCCCAAAGAAGGTAACAACCAATATTACTAAAACCATATGGATGAGGCAGGGAAATATTCAGAGGTGTGCATAGCTCAATTTCATATATGATCCCAAGGTAAAGGATTTCCTTATATTTTTGCTTTTGGGCATCAACTTACCCTTCCTGGGAAGGGAAGATGGGGTTCAGGGCCACCAGGGTAACCATGAGCTTGTCCTACCCAGGTGAACATAGGCTCAATTCATGTAAGCAGCCTCACATTAGATCTAATTTGTGTCTTCAACCAACTAACATATAATCTGAAGACAGGACATTGCATTAGTTCTTTGTAATAGACAGGTCATGCTCTGGTTTCCATGGCCGCATAAACCTCTGCAGGAAGGAGGGACCTCTGACCTGTCTTCAGTCAGAAGGAATTATAGAAACATGGCTCTTCAGAAAGACATTTGAGGATGAATATGATCATGCTAACATGTTGGCACATCAGACTGACTAAAATGTTATCTTTTACTAGTAATATTGTCAGTTATTGATAATTTTTGGAAATGAAGAGGCATATAAGTTGTAGAAAGCAAAATGGTAATCTGCGTTTATACTGTTGCCAAGAAAACTACATGGATTCATTTGTGAAGTCACCAGGGGCTGAACTAAATTCAAAAGACTTTTACACACAGATAGATAACTCTGCGTGTACATGCATGATGGTTTCTCAAAAGCAAGCTGCAAGCGTGATGTAGAAGAATAAATACAAATTTATGTGATGGTTGCAGGGACAGTGAAAGTCTGGGACCCGAGACAAAAAGATTTTCCTGTTGCCAATATGGAGCCAGCACAAGGAGAGAGTACAAGAGATTGTTGGACAGTTGCGTTTGGTAGGTCTGAGTTTCTAACCTGTTCATGCCATGTAGAAATTGGTCATGGAATTTATCTTGTTTCCCCATTACTTTATTTTCTGAATGGTTGTTTGCACTTTAAAAAAATGGGAAAAAGTCTTTAGGTTCTTACACAAATGTAATATTTCTCTAATATTCATTAAAACAGCCTGTTTTCAGGCTTCAAAACCTAAAAACACTGTTGAGAGGTTTTGAGATGCACACATTTGTGTGCGGAACTTTGTGCTATATTGAAACAATACACTGTGTTTATGCATGTTCTGAAGCATTTCTTCAGAATGATTTTCATATTCACAGTATTACTGAATATCACAATATTCCTTTTTTCAGTTGCTCTGACACAGAAAGAAGATAGGAATTATTAGGGAAAATTGAAAATTTTGTTTGAAATGCAGACCATAAAATTATTCCTCTAGAAATCAGGCATCAACCTATTGCTTTTAATCTTCTCCAGTATCAAACAGCCAGTTTGATATCAGATAGCCAGTTTGATATTAGACAGCATTATTATTATTATTATTATTATTATTATTATTATTATTATTAATAATAATAATAACCAGTTTAAATACTCAAATCCTGTTTTTCAGAGGCAGAAAATAAGTGCATTAATATCTTGTTTAAAATTTGTTAAACTATGAAAACGAAATTACGATATAAAAGACTTTATTTTACTAAATAGATAGAGTAACGTTTTGACAAAATCATGTTTATATAAAGGAATTTTGACCACATGTTTATGTCCTAACAATCTTATTACAAACCAATAACAACTAATAAATAGAGTTATGACAGTAGAATAAAATTAATCCGTTACGTATGTTAGAAGAAGAACGGGTTGTATGTGCTGGCTATGACAATGGGGACATCAAGCTGTTTGACCTTAGGAATATGACATTACGATGGGAAACCAACATTAAGAATGGGGTTGGTTAGACTTTTTTTTCTTCACAATTTTTCTTCACAAATCTTAGTAATTCTGTGGGGATGGGTAACATTTTAGAGTTTTTGTTTGTTAGTTAATCAGTTTGTTTTACCCGACTATTAGACTAGCAGTGTGGTCAATCTGTAATGGAACGATAATTATGCCAGCCCAAATATTCTTTACAATAAACATGAAAAAAGTAGTGTCTCACTTTCAATGATACTATTCAATGGGAAATTCAGAAATATTGTTGAAGTGTAAAATTTTGTGAAATCTTGTTGCATAATTCTACTTAAAAAGGCCTTTGATTCCATTAGGGCTAAGCAGAGAACTAGAAGAGGAAAAAGATGGAGCTAGCTATTCTCTGTCTAGATTATGCATCCTTGATAGAATGTGCTTCTAAATAAATTGTATTACGGTTCTTTCTTGTAATGTGTTATTCAGTTGTAATTTATTGGTTGGTTGCTTTAAATTTCTAGGTCTGCAATGTTGAATTTGACAGGAAAGATATAAATATGAACAAATTGGTAGCTACGTCGCTTGAAGGAAAATTCCATGTTTTTGATATGAGAACTCAGCATCCAACTAAAGGTTTTGCTTCTGTTTCAGAGAAGGTAAATTATTTTGTTTAAAAAGAGATTGCTGATTTATAGTGGGAGGTGTTCTGTTGACACATGCCATTGAAGGAGGTGGTGAAGCTAGAGGAGGTGATTCATAAGCACTCATCCCCTAATCCCTGGAATATGTGTCTCATGCAAAGCTAAATTCAGAATGGAATGGAATATTATTCTTTCTTTTAGCTAATAAGGTTAGAAGCCCTTTGAGATGTGGAGAACAATTCATCTCAAGATGCACAGCTAATCAGGAAAAAGGAGATTATGTTTGCATTTCTATCTAGCCGTCAGTGTGAAAAATGTACATTGAATAAGATGAATATCTCCCAGACGGAGTGCTACAAATGAATGAGCCACCTAGAAGAGTCAAATATGCATTTACATATTGGGCTAGGTAACCCTGCTATCAAGCAATTAACTGTGATGAATCCTGAATTGCCTTGTATTTTCGGAAGAACTGTAGAGAGAAAAATGCTCTCTTACTCACCCTGGGCTTTGTGAATTGGAAAAGAGACTCTTGATGCTTCTCAGCTTGCCCAGGCAGGAAATCAGCCCCTTCTTTGCATGCTCTGGCTGCCTCTCCCTAACTGTCTCACTCCTTTTTGTATTAAAGAACTTAAGAAGTATAAAAAGTCTTGTCTCCTTCACCAAGCATGAAATGAAACTCCCCCAACTTCCATTTTCTCTGTAACAATAGGAAACGTAAGGGAAAATCACTTTATGTTTTACAGAATTAGGCACAGTCATGTGACTGCCAGAATTACAACGACTTCAGAACTCAAGGGTTCATGCTGCTTAATGATTAGATAAATGCGTGCTTGTTTGTCATTGCACATTGCAGGCTAGATTTGGGGCACGAACACAATTTTAGCTATATTCTAATCACTCACTTTACTGATTTTCTTGAGTCTTGATTTCAGAAAACTACAAAAGATTTCTCTTTTATTTTCTCTCTCATTTTGTTACATAATTTTGTTGTCAGGCTCACAAATCCACCGTGTGGCAAGTTCGGCACTTACCACAGAACAGAGATATCTTTGTGACAAGTGGAGGAGCCGGAAACCTTCATCTCTGGAAATAGTAAGTATTTTACTTCCCATCAAAGTCATGTTTTTGAATGATGCAAATTTTGTACCTCTTACAGAAGTACAGGCTTACAACATTACATTACAAGATGATCAGGGGCCTGGAGACTAAAACATACGAAGAACGGCTGCAGGACTTGGGTCTGGCTAGTCTAAAGAAAAGAAGAAACAGGGGAGACATGATAGCAATATTCCAGTATTTGAGGGGCTGCCACAAAGAAGAGGGGGTCATGTTATTCTCCAAAGCACCAGAGGGCAGGACAAGAAACAATGGTTGGAAACTGAACAAAGAGAGAAACAACCTGAAATTAAGGAGAAACTTCCTAACAGTGAGGACAATTAACCAGTGGAACAGCTTGCCTTCAGATGGTGTTAAAAACTAGAGGTTTTTAAGAAGAGACTGGACAGCCACTTGTCTGAGATGGTATAGGTTCTCCTGCTTGAGCAGGGGGCTGGACTAGAAGAACTCCAAGGTCCCTTCCAGCTCTATTCTATTCTAAGTACTAAGTATTTACAGACTTACAATAGAACAAAATCATAGAATTACACACTAAAGTAATGAAAAGACAAAACAAAAAATCAGTTTGAAGGAAGTGTTTCTAACAGCAACAAGTTAAAAAACAAAACATTGATTAATATTACATGAACTCAGAGAATAAAAATAGTACAAAATAATATAATGCCAATCCCTCCCCACCTCTAAAAAGGGCAAAACAGGAAAAAGCAGGCAGACCTTAGTGAGATGCAAGTTACCACTGAGAGATCTACTCCAGGCCTTTTCTTTGAGCACACCTCTTTCTTTTGATCTAACGCAGGGGTAGTCAACCTTGGCTCTTTTATGACTCGTGGACTTCAACTCCCAGAATTCCTGAGCCAGCTGTGCTGGCTCAGGAATTCTGGGAGTTGAAGTCCACGAGTCATAAAAGAGCCAAGGTTGACTACCCCTGATCTAACGCATGCCATAAAGTTATTCAGAAGATAAAATGCAAGGTCTCTTGGAAGGCACCCTGGGGCTTTTGGAGAAAATGTAGGAAGATAGGATAAAATAATTTGCATTGTACATATTCATAAAGTGGTCTCACTCATTTTATTTTCCCTACTTTAGTGAGTATCCTGCACAGCGCTCTAAGAAGGATTCAGAGGGAACAGAAATGGGAATAGCGGGTTCAGTTAGCCTTTTACAGAATGTGACATTATCAACCCAGCCCATTTCTAGTCTTGACTGGAGTCCTGACAAACGTGGCCTCTGTGTCTGTAGCTCGTTCGACCAGACTGTGAGAGTACTCATAGTCACAAAATTGAACAAAATCTGACAGGATTTCTAACAGCAAAAAAACTTTCATGTGTGTTCTTGAACAAAGTTGGAAATTTAATGAGAAGACACAAGATGTGAAAAAGTTTTCATGAACTGTGGATTTTACATTTCTAGAAAATGTGCCTGTAGTTTAACATATTAAGACCTATTCACTGTTATAGATGTATTTATATCCAAGCTACCTTATGCTTATAGCAGAATTGTTGCAGTATAACCAATTTTCTTTAAATGAATTATTTTAATTCTTTTGAATTCCCAAGTACTCTAAATAGCCTGTTTATCACTATGTTTTGGATTAAACTGATTAAAATTTGAATAGCTGTTTTAATAGATTAGATTTGTTTTGTTATTGACTACCTGTTTAAACATTAATCTATGTGTTCAAATCAGTAAATATTCTGCCTTTAAAAACAAACGTCCTTAAAATATGTGTTTGAGGTATTATAGATGTTAATCAGATTGATGTCATTTAAACTGATAGATGTAATTTACCTGATATATTTATATAATTCTTAAGAGTGTCAAATAAAAAATTGTATTTTTTGAATTATTTAAGTATAATGATTTTAGATTGTATGAATAGTCATCCTGTCCTCTAGTGGAATATTGGGCTTATTACAGAAAATCAAGCAAAATAAAACAGGGTTTGAATGACAAGCATTGGAACAAAATGAAGTATGTGAGGGAAGCTACCTATAGGATTTCTAAGGATTCCTGAGTGTTTATTAAGAAATTGTTATCACAGCCCCTATATATAAATGGTCAGTACATTATGTGAAATGTAATTAACTGGGTTAATTAAGCTATGGTTACATTAATCATGGATAAGCATTACATGAATATAGTAACACTGAACACAATTAGCCAACCACATTTTAATCAAATTCATTTAGGTTAGCTTGCAAATTCATTTAGGTTAGCTGGCAAATTCATTTAGGTTAGCTTGCAATTCAGAGTGTCCTATAAATCCAATAACAGCAACAATAATTGATTAAATAATTTATTGCGTGGCCCATCTCCCAGTGATTCATTAAATTGAATTGAATGCAGTCTCATTTATAATGGATTCTGCTACAAATAGCAGATCTCTCTTGTACAAAAGGATTGCATTTGTATGGTTAGGCACAAAATACACATTTTAAATGAATTTAGAAGTCAGTTGCTTTCCATTCCAGTTTCTTACAGATGACCACATTTTTGGGTGGAGTGGGGTGGAGAATATGAAAAAAAATAACTTTTTGGTAGCTCAAAGCTCCTCCCCCCTGGGAAAAGGTGCAATTGGCACACAAGATGAAGCTGTGCAAAGGCTTTCCTGATCATGGTCATTATCTGTTCCACAAACAGCCATGAGTGAAAGAAGGTTACCTAATTGCACAGGCAGGTTGGTGAAACCCCACTGATAATTTGGGGCAGTGAAAACAACTCCAGGAGATAGAGAATTCCTGGAACTAAGGGACAGATTCTAAAACCGAAAGACACTCAGGGATGAGTTAATTTGTGTACTGCTCCATCCAAGGACAAAAGTTCTATAACATCATTAGGGTGGTCCAGCATGGAGATATAAAGCTGGATATGCCATGGGTTGTTTTGCTCTTGATTTCATGAAGAAATCATAATGCCAAGGTTCAAAGAAAGTGGCAAACCATAAATCACAAGGACAGGGTTACATAATGTTCAAAGCAAAGAAGCCACATAACGAACTAAAGCTATTCAGTCTAAATCAGATTTTGCCAGATAGTAAGACAAGCTGAATATTATGGAAGAGTGGGGAATACATCCACCCTGTTCCTATAACACCATAACTCAACTATTAATATAATCAAATCTCCCTCTTAATGCTTCTAGCTACAGTCTTTTTAAGCTATCATTTTGAGAACAGGAGCTCCCCATCTATTTTCTCAAGAAAGTGTGAAGTATGCCATGAGCTATACCAGGAAAGTATTGATAAATCTTAACATTGCTACCATCCACTTCACTGACCAGGCATTACTGGATCAATGTAGCCCAGAGGTGTCAAACTGCCAGCCCATGGCCGAACATGTCATGTGAAAGCTGCGCCCACCCTATTGCCAGCAATGGCAAAACGGGCCCGATACGTTGCGCGACATCACTTGACATCGCAAGTTTGACATGCCTGATGTAGCCAATCAAGGTCTGAGAAGTGTGTTCCGTACTGCTCAAATTCAACATTTAGTCCAAAAAAGGGTAGTTTTTCAGCAGCTCAATTTCTCCAGTTCTGTTGGTGGGACAGATTAGATGGATGGATGGATGGATGGATGGATGGATGGATGGATGGATGGATGGATGGATGGATGGATAGATAGATAGATGATAGATAGATAGATAGATAGATAGATAGATAGATAGATAGATAGATAGATAGATAGATGAGAGAGAGAGAGAGAGAGAGAGAGAGAAACCTTTGTTATTTTTTACTGTGGGCACAATGGCACACATTAAAAATGAAATTTAGTTGCTTGCTCTCAAAATGTACACATACATAACACACATTTAAACACCCTATATACAACATATGTATAGACCTACACCCTTACATACAAGTAACATATAAATATTAATCACTGTTCATCTTGAATATATAATGGAAGGAGGAAGCTTTAGAGTTCACAAGGTTAATACTGTATGGAACAAAACTGTGACTGAATCTGGATGCTCTGCTTCGGATACCACGGAGCCTCCTCCCAGAAGGTAACAAGGAAAACAGGTTGTGAAGAGGGTGTATAGTGTCCTAGACAATCTTGTGGACACTGCTCAAGCAAAGCTTATATGCTATGTCCTGGATGGAAGGGAGGGAACTGCCAATATTCATTTCAGCTATCCTCACCACTGCACTGCCTTCCTGTCTGAAGCAGTGATGCTTCTAAACCAGACTGATGCTGTATGACAAGATACTCTCAATCATCCCTCTATAGAAAGTGGTAAGGATAGGGAAAGGAAGATATGCTTTTCTCATGCGACATAGAAAATGCAGGTGTTGCTGTGCCCGCTTCACCAGTGTCTTGCTGTTGAGTGACCAAGCCAGCCTACTTATTAACTGCACATCCAGGAATTCGATGCTGGTAACCATCTCCACAGCTGAATCATGTTTGGGTTTAGGATGCAGCCCTGAGGAGAACCTGCACTCAAGAAAATGATGTTAGAAATATTTGTTCCAGCTCGCACATATTGGGGCCTGTTAGTGAGAAAATCAAGAATTCAGTTGCACAAAGGAGTGTTTAAGCCTAAAAGGCCCAGTTTGTGTACTAGATGCTGGGGAATGATTGTGTTAAATTCCAAACTGAAGTTGACAAACAACTAACACACCTGAGTATTTCTTTCCTCTAAGTGCTTCAAGCTCAGATGGAGAATAGAATAGCATCCTCCGTAGAGCGATTTGGTCGGTAAGCAAACTGAAGCAGGTCAAATGCTGGCGGGAGGCTTGATACAATAATGTAGGGCTTTTCAATCTTTTCACCCATTGTACCACTTTTAGGATATGGCAACAGCTGAGTACCACCAGTCGCCTAGCAAGGTGTCAAAAACTTGATGACCCAAAAAAGAAAAAAAGTGATAAAGTACAGGTAGTCCTTGACTTACAACAGTTCACTTAGTGACTGTTCAAAGTTACAATGGCACTGAGAAAAGCGCCCCCCAAGCCACAGCCGAGCAAGACACCTACCTGCCTGCCCAGGAGCGCTCTTCCTCCTGTCTGAGGTTTTCATTGTTGTGAGCATTTCTGTTGAGGATTGGCAGCGTGGGTGGGGTGGGGGTGTTTGGTTCCCCCCCCCGGTCTGCTGGGTGGTTGCAGCAGGTTTTGGTCACTTCACATGACCCTGGGACACTGTGACCGTATAAATATGAATCAGTTGCCAAGCCTCTGAATGTAAATCACAAGACCCTGGAGATGCTGCAACATTCCAGCTGATTGGCGCTTCTTCTGGGCTCAGCAGAAGCACCAGGATCAGTGCTGCTTTCCAGCTGATTGGTGCTTCTTCAGGGCTCAGCAGAAGCACCAGGATCAGCGCCGAGCTCCAGCTGGAGCCTGACGCTGATCCTGGCGTTTCCGCTGAGCCGACAGCCCTGCAACTCCAGCCATCTCTCGCTCAGGCTTGTGCGGTGCTGCCACCTGTTCAGCTCATTCCCCTCCGCCGCTACCACTTTTCTAGAATGGTTGCGTACCACCTGCCAGGTGCCAATGTACCACAGGTGGTACCACTGGTTGAAAAGCCCTGCAATAATGTACTTTATCAGCTTCTCAAAGCATTTCATAATGATGCATGTCAGTGCAATCGTCTAGATACGTTTAATGGGTCACTTGACTGGTTTTAGATCTTCCCAGGACAAAACTGACTATATGGGGTGGGATTTCCTTCTTTGAAACTTTTTACCTCTCACACTTCTATCTCTCTTTTGTCTGAAGCAAGTAATACCGTAACTACATTTGTGGTAAAATAAACTTGGCAATTGGTAAATAAATGGACACTCCCAGGCAGTTTTCTAGGCATTAATAGGGAAGCACTGTGTCCCTGGCCCTCTTCCATGATTTTTTTCAATTTCCCATTCCAGGCTGCACCCCCAAGAGTCCTGGGTGGTCCCCAGCCAGAGCTAACCATACTGCTAGGCCTTGGACTTCCGGTAACATCATCCGAATGCCACTATCTGCTGAGAAATAAATGAAGATAGGATTGAATTATGTAATCGCACGCGCTTTCACAGGGCGGAACAAACCTGGAAATACCCCAGGAGAGCTCGGAAAAAAACATCACGCAAGCCCCAATAAACCAGGAGCATTGCGGCCTCCTCCGACCCAGCGCCGACCTTTTCCCCAAGGCTTGGCCTTCATTTTGTAGCAGGGCGGGCGCTAAGCCGAAAAAGCTCTTTTAAGAGCAATAGACCAGTGTTTCTCAACCTTGACAATTTTAAGGCATGTGGACTTCAACTCCCAGAATTCCACAGCCAGCAATGCTGGCTGTGGAATTCTGGGAGTTGAAGTCCACATGCCTTAAAATTGTCAAGGTTGAGATGTCGACCTTTTGTTCCTGCCGGAATGCCTTCCGCACAGATCCAGCGGGAAACACTTGCCGTTCTTGGCTCTATATATCGCCATTCAAAGCAAGCCGACCGGCCACTTCCTTGTCAGGCTTCTGCCATACAGCGCCAAACCCGGAGGGACACACAATACTGCTAAGGCAACTTGATCCCATTCTTTGGATCGCAGCTGGCGAAAAGGGAATGGGAAGAAAGGGGATCGGATTGAACCACCTTTTATCGGGGGGGGGGGGGAGGAGCAAGAGATTCTTCCATTACTACTGCGGGTCTAAGCCGGTCCGGAGTAAATACTGCAACTCCGCCTACTTACGTCTCATCTCTCGCCCTCGCCTCCGTCACGTGGGTGGCAAGGGGAGGGGAGGCCGGTGCGGGTAGGTTGCGCCCTTCTTTTTTCGCGCGGCAGGTCGGAAGTGCTGGCAGAAGGCTGGGTAGGTTGGGGGCGGACGGCGCTTGCCGCCGTGGGTGGTTCGTTTGGCCACGTTCAGGGTGCGCGGCCCTGAAGGTTGGGAGCATCCGTGCCCGGGCCTCCTTTTCCCGCGGCGCAAAGGACGGGCCAGCTGAGCAGGCCTTTGGAGAGACAATGTCTGGGGAGCTTCTCAGTCATCCAGGTCATGGTTGTCCCAAAGGTGCTTCTTTTTCCGCTGAAGACGTTTCGCTTCTCATCCAAGGATCTTCTTCACTTCTGACAATCAGAACCGAAGAAGTGCCTTGGACGAGAAGGGAAACGTCTTCAAGCAAAAACGAAGGCCGGTTGCCTTTTTGGAAAAAGGAAAAAAAAAAAAGCACCTTTGGGACTTTGAGGGAGAAGTTACACCTTGCAGGGTTAGTGCCATCACCTGCCTTTGCTGGACAATAGACTGAAGAAAGGCCTTGACTTGCGAAGGCTGTGCTTTTGCTTATAGCTGCTCTGGTTGTGGCAGGAGACCGGAGGCCCGATTTTAACCACTTTCTAGCCCCCTTTCTTACCCCCTTTGTCGCTTTGAAAAGCTGCTGCTATGGGCTTGGAACAGTCTGGGCTATGCCAGTACAAAGCGTTGTGTCGTCACATCTGTCTGAGAGACCAATGGGTAAAATAGAAGCACCCCACCTTATATCAGTGGAACTGATGCACTTTGGTCCACTAGAGCAGTGATGGCGAACCTTTTAGAGACTGAGTGCCCAAACTGCAACCCAAAACCCACTTATGCATCGTCGGGTGCCGGGTGGGTGTGGCCCATTGGGTGGGTGTGGCCCATTGGGTGGGCGTGGCTGCGGTGGTAACGGCAGACTGGGTGGGACTAAAAAGTTCAATCAATCAATTCCAACTTTGCAAGATCTTTTTTTTTCCCGCGAGAAGTTGAAATTGACTGATTGAACCTTTTTTTTTTTTGCACATGGCGGCGGAGGCCTAAAGCGAAAAGGTTTTATAAAACCCAGCTGAAGGCCTAGGACTGGGGTGACGGCGCGCGTGCCCACAGAGACGGCTCTGAGTGCCGCCTCTGGCACCCGTGCCATAGGTTCGCCACCACTGCACTAGAGCAAATCCAATCTCCAACATGATGCTTTATCCTGAACAGTATAACTGAAAATAGATGCCAAGGCGGAATGTTCTTTTTTCAGTATTGTTCAAGGTGGAGAAATTGGGTCAGTTTTACTTACCATTTTCCAAAATAAAATTGTGGCTAGGTTCATATGGCATTACATAAGACAATGTTGTTTACCTGTTTTTGGCATGGCAGAATGTGTGAGCCTAATCAGTTGGGCTCATTCAGTAAACCATGCTTAATTGAGGCTACCACATTTGGGGTGCACAAATCTGGATGGCCACTAAATGGCAACAAAATGGTAAGAGTTGTCTGCAGCTCTTTGCTCTCGTCTAGTGATCTACTGGATTTTTGCAGCTCAGATCTGGTAGTCCTAGCTTAAATCATCATTTAGTGTAATATGTGAATCCAATCTGGTGTGTGTGTTTGTATTTTAACAAGTGAAAGTTACCTGATGCCAGAATCCATTTAGACTGTTTCTTGAAAAGCCAATTTTTTATACTTTTAGTCCTGCTTCCTAATTGTACAGAGCCCATGAATTGTCATTTAAAGCTATCGATTAAGTGGCAGTTTCCTGAATGCTTACATTTTTACACTTCATATGATTCAAGAGTTTTAATAGGACATGACTTTCCCTTATTTCAATATTGTGTTTGTCTATAATTGGGCTCTGAATGTTTCATGAGCCTAGTTATGCAATCTAACCATTGTAGTTTGTAAACCAAGATTTATGGTATATGTACATCTAGCTTGTGGCTTATTCAAACCGTGGTTAAACATAGCTTAACAGAGGTTTGAACCTGGCCTATATATTAAATATTTGAAAGGAAAACATTACCATAAAGTCTACAAAGTATATATTTCATGTAGTAACTCTCAGTTGATGTTTGGTAAATAGCAATTGGGTGCAAGGAAAAACCCTTTTTAAATGTTGGCGTTATTCATATTCCTAAAAACCAATATTTAAGGAATCGCTGAACTCAGAAACAAAAAGAATGTATTTTTAAATAATTGTGTGCAGTTTCATGATTTTGAGCTATGCTTGGTGGTTGTACTACTTCGTGTTCTTCTCATAATTCATTCGGCACCTTTTATGAACTAGCAGTAGTAATGTAATTTTTCTATTTCTTATGATATGCACCACACTCATGGCATTTTGCCTTATTGACATTGACTCAATTCTTTTTAGGGTGTCACAGATATGACTATTTAGATCAGGAGTCCCCAACCCCTGGTCCGTCGACCGGCACTGGTCTGCGGCATGCCAGAAACCGGTTCGTGCAAACAAGTGAAGCCCCATCTGTGGGATGCAGGCAGCACACGAAACCACGACCCCTCCAGTCCACGGAAAACCTCTCTCCACAGAACCGGTCCCTAGTGCCCAAAAGGTTGGGGGCCACTGATTTAGATGGTCAGCCTCCTGCTGCAGTATAGACTAATTGGCTTCCTAAATCCAGCCTCCATTTTGGTTGGATATTTGTTTCTCATTGTTTCTCTTTTGCAAGCAGCAGAGGGAAACTTCCTCCATTGCTCCCTTCCAATTGGGATTTGGAAGCATAGCGCCATAATTGTATATAGGTTGTATATAAAATTGAATATAACTTTTATTTAAAAAATATAAACAAAAAGTAAAAGCTAACACAAACTAATATAAAATGAGGAAGATACAGAAACACAAAAGAAATGGCAAAAAGTGCAAGAAAATAAAAAAGTTGAAGAAAAAAAGCAAAGAAAGAAGAAAGATAGAAGTGGCTTACGATTTTCTTTATATCAGTTATAAGTACTTTATAAATTTACCTCTTTGTCTAAACTACATCATGACTCTCTGTAATCTATCAAATCATCAAAATCATAAATCACAAGTTCACTTTTGCACAAAAAATCCGTAAGAGGCTTCCAGGCACCAATAAATGTACATATTGTCTTTTTTCTAATCAAATATTACAAAATTGTATTTCCTCATTTTAGCAAAATCTGTCAATTAGTAAATAGCATCAGATTCAAATGATTACTTATTCAGCCTAGTTTCTCGATTTGGTATTGTTTCCCTTGTGACTCTCCTTAATTATCTGTTTATCTTTCATATTATAACTGGGAGTATTTAGAAACCTCTTAATATTTTTGGGGTTTTTAAATACTGCTTTTGTTTGGTAGAATAATTTTTCAGGTTGTTTTTTGCTTATTTATTACCAGGGCTTCTAGGCCATTTCAATTATATAATGCTATGCAATTTATACCATAACATAGATTCCACATTATGTAAATTAAGATTCAGTGAATCCAAATGGTCAGAGAAAGTTCAGGAAGAAATCAAACGTCTGCCTATAGGCAGAAATGACTTTTTGTATAGGTGGAAGTAATTCTGATTGGCCATAAGGACTCATGATGTTGAGAGATTGCCATTTTGGGAGAAATCTTCATGAACTTTGGTGAGATACAATTAGTTTCATTATGTGTGCAAAATATTGTGCTGAGTAACACAAATATTTTGGCACTGGTTGAACCATATAACAATCAGCTGTGCATTTGGCAATTTTTGTGAGCACATTTGATAAATATATTGACTTTCTAATTAACTGGAAATATTTTTCTATATCTGAAGATATCATGAAATTACTCTAAATGATTAATTGATAGACTAATCATTTCTCTATTTCAGGTTTCTTTTAAAAAAACAAATAATTGTTTTTATATATCTGCAGCAACATGTTCATATTACCTTAAGTAATTAGTGTATTGCCTTAAGTCATGATTTGTTTTAATTCCTTTTGAAATTATATATCCCATCCTCTCCCATCACCTTACATCACATTATTCTTCGTAACCCTTTAAGTCACATCACATTAGGTCATGAGACATGGTTTAACATTCACAATTCATACATTGTGCAGAACTTTAATATGAAATGGTTTAGTTTTGGTTTCCTCTGTTTTATGAATCCAGCTAACTCCCTGTGATTCTCAAAATATGAAATTATCTCTTGATCAGAGCAAACTTCATTTTTGAATATTGAAGGTAGGAAAGAGCAATACTGATCACTCAAGCTACCGGTGTGAATGACTATTGTTGAGCAGATGGACATGAGGCATAGTATTTTTTTAATTAGGATTTGAACATGATGAGCTTGTGTGGCTGTGAGTGTTGTCTTTTATGAAACAATGATGGTGCCTTCAGTATTTGCTATTTCTGCAACATATTAATACTATCAGATCACATATTAAAGAAGTACTTCCTCTACTATGTAGAGAGTTGTGCCTTGAGTGGTGTTTGGCCATGTAACTGAGTCTTTATTTGGATGTTAATCTCAAATGTTACCAGACCTGCATTTAAGAGGCATGATCACACTGCCTATATTGCATTAAAACCTAGCAATAGAACAAGTAGTCCTCGACTTACAACCACAATTGAGTCCCAAAGTTCTGTTGCTAATTTTAGTTGTTAAGTGAGTTTTGGCCCATTTTACGACCCATCTTGCCATAGCTGTTAAGTGAATCACTGCAGTTGTTAAGATAGTAACACAGTTGTTAAGTGAATCTGGCTTCCCCTTTTGACTTTGCTTGTTACATGACCTTGGGACACAGCAGCAGTCTTAAGTATGAGTCAATTGCCAAGCATGTGAATTTTGATCATGTAAACATGGAAATGCTGCAATGGTTGTTGTATGAAAAATCGTCAGAAGTCACTTTTTTCAGTGCCATTGTAACTTCGAACGGTCATTAAATGAACTGTTGTAAGTTGAGGACCACCTCTACTACCCTTCTTTGAAGGGTCCAAAACTTCTCTTATGTATGTTTGATTTGCAGTTAGGAGGAGTGGTAGCCTTAATACCATGTAAGCCTGTTTTGCTACTTCACAAACGGTATATAGCTGGTATTTTATATTGTGCTAAGCTACATTGGTTCTGTAGTTTAGCATGTGTGAATCCAGACAGTTGTGGCCTATTCAGTATGGTTTGGCACCATTTGTGAACAGTCTTTGTTTTCTTATTTATTTCTTGGTACCTTTTCACGTAGTGAGTGTCATCTTGAAAATGGATCCTGCCGAAGAAGACTACCCCACAGAGATTCATGATTACCTTTCAGCCTTTGAAACAGCTGTTGGCTCAGTAGATGCAGTGTTGAAGACAATGATGTCTGTATCCAGAAGTGAGCTCCTCCAGAAGGTAAGAAGAGGATGAGAGCAAGAAACCTTTTGCTGCTGTTTAATTTTTGCTTGCTCCCTTGGTGAGCTTGACTGGAGAGACACTCCAGTTTGACTTTCTGCACATAGGCCAGACATGTCAAACACAAGGCCCGGGGGCTGGATGCGGCCCGCGAAGTGGTTTCATGTGGGCCGCAAAGCCATCCTGGAAACAGTGAGGGAATGGCCCCCGCTGCCTTGGCCCTGGCCCAGGCCAGCCGGGAGCCAATGTACAATTTTGTGGTGGCCATCTTGGCACTTGCCCCGGTGGAACATGCCTTGGCACTTGCCCCGGTCCCACCCCCTTCTGCCAGAGACCCTCAGATCTGTCCCACTCCTGCCCACGCCCCCACAGGCACCCTTGATGCGAATGATGTAGAACTGGCCACGCCCACCCAGTAGGCCACATCCACTCCATCCACACCCACCCAGTAGGCTGCACCCACTCTGGCCACACCCACCTGCCCCCCCCAAGGGCAACCGCAATGCTGATGTGGCCCTCAGTGAAATTGAGTTTGACACCCCTGACATAGGCATATTTGTTTGATTATTATCGTTATAATTCTTTGTTATCCATGCTGATGGATGGGTTGGAGCTGTAGAACAATATATCTGGATGGTGCCAGTTGGAATGGCAGTTACAGAGATTTAGAAGAATAAATAAAAATTACAGGGTTCATTGCTTTCTTAACACTTGAGTGGGTTATGCACAGTGACTAAAAAGCAAAATATATTGCTTGCTTTCCTTGCCTCTAGAAGGGAGTTCTGGTATGGAAAGTCCAAAAATGTTTGATTTAGATGGATTTTTGCTACGTATCAGGGAAAGTTTTTTTTTTAAGAAGTAAAGGAATATATAAGGCATCCTTTGTTCCCTTTTTTAAACCTGAAGCAACAGCACAAGATGCTGCCTGAGTTCTTTGTGCAAGTACCTATGTACATCCAATTTGTAGTTTCTTTGGGGCAAAATAAGAGCTCATATATCAGGAAATTTCACCCCTGAAGTCTTCAGCCTTTCAGTCAAAAATAAATTATGAGCACAACAGCTTTACAATACAGCCCTTTGACAGGTTCCCTGTTCAAACTTGTAGCCTGTGTTTTTAGCAGACCTAGAGGAACAAAATGATAGATTGGCATTGGCAGCCTAAACTCTTTTTGCCTTTTAATGTGCGGTCATGATATTTTAGAGTCATGCATTGTGCAAAAAATGACAAGTGGCAAGTGCCTAGAGCAGGGTCCCCTAAGCAGTGCCCACCAGAGGTTCTTGACTTTATTCCCATAATTCCTTAGCTGGCTGATGGGCTATGTGAGTTCATATCCAGCACACCTAGAAGGC
This sequence comes from Protobothrops mucrosquamatus, assembly GCF_001527695.2. NCBI lineage: Eukaryota > Metazoa > Chordata > Lepidosauria > Squamata > Viperidae > Protobothrops > Protobothrops mucrosquamatus. Next base: position 67,260 of record NW_015386121.1, on the reverse strand, counting down.
CTTGGAGGAGAGAAAGCAACTCAAACAGATAATGGTACTCTCATTTTTCAAGAAAGAACACATTCTCTATTTTAGGTGAGAATAAGGGCTGCATAATGGATAAAAGACTGAATTACAGGTAGGGATTCCCTGTCTGAATCTTTTTTAAAGACTTGTTAACTCATTTGTTCAGCAAAGTGCTATTGTCCATCTAGCTTCACATTGTGGAAGGAAAGGCATTGACAGTAATTTTCATCAGTGCCAGTGTCATCTGATGTTTCGTGCATGATAAACTGTTTTGAAGGTTATTTTATCTTTCTCATTTTAGCTAGATCCTCTTGAACAAGCCAAAATAGATTTGGTCTCTGCTTATACACTGAATTCAATGTTTTGGGGTAAGTATGCAGAGTAAGAAATACATACAGATGAATCTGCATCTACTGGCATATTTAAACATTAATGGTCTCTAATACCTATACGCAGGGCTTTTTTTCTCATAGAACGCCCAGAATGGAGTTCCGGCACCTTTTTTGGATGGAACCTTGTAGGGTAGGCAAGGCGGGTTGTATGACGTGTGTGAGTTCCGGCACCTTTTTTTTTTCTTTTTTTTTTTACAAAAAAAGCATTGCCTATATGAGTTTTAATTCCCCCTTTTCATTATGTTTATATTGTTATTCTGATATTTATGTTATTTTATGAGTTTTGTTGGAATGTCAACTGCCTGAATCTCTGGAACTAAGTGATAGCTTAGCAATTAAATATCAAACTATTTTGTGTAGCTACTTGTGTGAGAGGTTAGCAGATAAATAAATAAGCAAGCAAGTAAACTATTTCTTGTGTAGCTACTTGCACTTTCACCTGCACTTAGTTTTGTAACACCAAAATATACCCTTTTCCCAAGTCTTAAACATTTTACATTTTGATTGTTAAGGATTTGGCAAAGGACTTTTCCAGTCATGCAAGTGATAATGTATTCCTGTATTTTAAATACACAGTGAAGAATATACTGCTACATCTTTCTAATTAACTCTGGTAACAATACGTTCACTTTGCAGTGTACCTTGCTACACAAGGAATAAATCCAAAGGAACATCCAGTCAAACAGGAATTGGTAAGTTTCTTATGTTCGCTACCGTGCAAAATTCTTCTCGTGTTGAGAAAATGGTTTGCAGAAATTTTGTGAATTCCAAACGAAGCATAATTGAGTTAAATATTGATCATTGCACATCACCAACACAGTTTTCCTTCTGCTTTTTCCATGAAGCATATAATTGTCAGTGTAAGAAAACACTGCAGTACAGTTTTCTCATATTGTTTTCTAAAGGGGGTGATTATTGTAAACAGCCTGTTTGGTTTAACTGCCAGTCAGTATTTTGACAGGGGAAAAAAAGTGAAGGTAACAGAGCAGCACTGGAGAACAACAAGCCTGTGTCTCACTTAGTGTAAGCCAGGGGTAGTCAACCTTGGCTCTTTTATGACTCGTGGACTTCAACTCCCAGAATTCCTGAGCCAGCTTAGCTTAGCTGGCTCAGGAATTCTGGGAGTTGAAGTCCACGAGTCATAAAAGAGCCAAGGTTGACTACCCCTGGTGTAAGCCTTCCATATGCATGGTGGAGAACAGAGATGAATTGCTTCACTTCTGCTGCAAGTGGGGAATCACAACTTCCGCGGTTTGTTTGAGGGATCACTTTGTTGCAAATGTTCCTGTAGCAAAAAAAAAAAAAAAAAGCTGGGCTACTACTGTATATCTGGGTTGTAAAAATCTTAATGACCTCTAGGTGGCAGCAAAAAGGACTTTCGGTATTTCTTTGTTGCCCTTTCGCTGGTTATCCACTGTTTTGCAAACCAGATATCATAGCCCTGAGACAAAGCTGCCATAGGATCTAATCTGTTCTTCATCTCATTTGCTTACCTTGCAAAACCTTGAATACCCAGGCATAGTTTTTGCTCAAAATGATATTGTCATTTTCAAAGTAGATGTTTTGATCTCAGTTCAGTTCTCAAATAAGATGATCCTTTCCCTCTTTTTCATTTTTTTTTAAAAAAATGAATTTTGTGCCAACCAACTCTTTCCTTACGGAGTGGAAAAATGTTACGTGTCTAATAATTATTTATAACTTCCAGTACAGTATGTTTTCCTATAAATACTTGGACTCGTGTTAATCTCTAAGGCTACCTTTTCTTACTCCTGCCTGACTTTAAAAGTATCATGTGTTTGATTTACTAGCAAAGACGGGAAAGATTCCCTCCTCCCTTACTCCAATCCCTCCATTAATTCATTTTCTCAGCAGTAAAGAATCCAGTTCAGCAACAAAGCTAAAAGCTTTTTTGGCACCAGTTATATGTGTTCTGTCCAGTAATTCTGCATTAGTGACATATTTACTGCCTATAATAAATCTTTTAGGTTTGTCTTATAATCCATTTAGAAGCATGAGCAGAATGTATAAGACTGGGTATCTTAGAAATTCTGCTGACTTGAAGAAACAGATCAAATGATTTAGCTTGGCAGATAGAAAAACTACAGATCAAATCTACAGTTGGCTACCAGAATTGTTACGTTCTATATATTAGACTTATCCAGATATGCCGTGTTGTTAATACAATAAAATAATAACTACAAATACAGGTAATAAATAAAATTAATTACAAAATAAAATTCATAGGGAAATGTAGGTATATACATACAGTATATACATATTGGTTTGTGGCTGTACGTTGCTTTTTTTTAAAGCAAAACTGCTTTTTGCTCAAGATTGACCAAATTGCCACTCAATTTTTTTTAACTCCTTCCCAGGTCGCATCAGTATGAAAAGTATGTCATGTTAGTAAATATCCAGTACAGTAAATATAATGAATGTTGAAAAGCTCAATCACTGTTATATTTCCTGTTATCTTGAACTTCCCAAGAGGAAAGCAGTTATTTTCAGCTTCTCTTAATTTCTTACAGACTTTATAACATAATGCAGTGTGAAATGGATATTATTTCCTTCTAAAGCTCAGTTTGATGTCCATTTCTTGCATCTAAAAGATCAGTCAGCTCTCTCTTTTATTTTGCTATTACTGGTAGCTTGATACTGAGAACTGACTTTTCATGTGCCTGGAGAGAAAAGTATCTTTTCAGTGAAATAGTTATTTCATGTTGCCTGAGAATTTGTTCTGCAGATCATTTCTTACTGGCTTTTTTTTTGGGGGGGGGAGGGATATTGAACTGGTTGCTACATAATACTAAGACATCATTTAGGACCATGTGTGCAAGTCTGTGCAAGCCTTGATTTGTACTCCCCCTTGCAACAAGAAAGAAGACTAATCTTGATATGTTATTTATATATGAACCAAGAGCCATGCTATAAATCAGACTCTGATTTGTTCAGTTAAACAGTCTATGAGTTAAGCCAAACGTTTTGTGATATATTTAGTGACTGAGTTGGTGTTATAATGACAATACAGAAATGCAAGGCCTGCCTATTTGGCTAGGCTTATAGAGGCTTACCCAAATAACAATAAATTGTGATTTAGGATTAAGTGTGAAGGTAGTCACTAACATATTGGTTAGGTTTGAATGTTGCACTTGTCCACATTTTATTGAATAAGATACCAGGGTTGGATTCACACAACCTAATCCAAAATAAATCATTCCTTAGTATGAAAAATGAAACCAGCCTTAGACTTGCATTCTCTCCTGATCAATGGCTTCCATAGTTGTGGAGGGCATTGAACAGTGTAGATTTCCGATCTCTTTTCTGAAGTCTGATAGATCAAATCATTAATGAAATCTAGTGCCTTTGTATACCCCTAATTTGAGACAGTTATTTGATAAATTCAGTGTTCTTTTGGTGCCCAGAGTAGAATATGAATTACTTTTCCTACAGTTCCCTTCTGGACCAGGATCCATTCTTTAAAAGTGCTATAGCTAGTGCTCATCTAGTGACTACAGTAGGGACAAGAAAATTAGTTGTTAAATGAAGTGGTCGCTAAGAAAAAGGGCTCTTTAATGACCATCTTAATTGTGAATGACCACTAAACAAGGCAGTTGCTAAATGAGGACTTTTGCAGTAATATTATAATTAAACATTATAAACGTTAAAAGCAATATAATAATAAACAACCTTTGCAGTGATATTGCAGGATGCAGTATTGCCTGACTGATGAACATTCCTGCCTTATTCTGTTATTTTATTAATGTGTCATTAGAATAACAAATGAAATGGAATTCAGACGATTTGGTTGAGTTTTGAAATCTTTATTTAGGTAATTTTAACATAAACGATTGTGTTAAAAGAAAGTGCTTTTACAAGTAATTTTGTCAAAATTAATTTACACATTTTCTCAAAAGGCAGTAGTACTAAGATTTGGTAGCAGACAAACTTAAAATAAAGCAATTGCCTTGACTGAATGAATGGAAATCACTTAATTTTCCAGGGAGAGTTGCAACAATTGAGTGATTGCATTTAGCAATCTCTAAATTCCCTTAAAAAGGAAACTATAATTAATCCATCAGTTTACATTTATCATGTGTGTGTGTGTGTGTGTGTGTGTGTGTGTATTGGGGAAGGGGAACTAGAAGATGAAGATTTTATTTGATATTAAAACATTTACAGAAATGTGGAATTCCTCTGTTAAGGGGATGAATGCTGGTGACTTGGATCAAAGAGTTAAAATTATAATTTATACATCATTCCTTTGTCAGAAAGGCTCCCAAACTAAGTTACTGATAATTCAGGAGTCCTTCCCCTAAATCTAAAAAGGGATGAAATAAAAGGAAGAATTGGAAGGGAAGGGAACAGAAAGCAAGATTACTGAGGCAGCAGTTTTTAATTTTATATCCATTTTGTAATAACCAGGTATAACACAACTGGAAGTTCTTAGTCATCTTTCACAGCTAGCTGGAAAGGAAGAAAAGGAGCCAACAATTCTGGTGGTTTTTTTTATATAGCAGCTAGTGGTGCAGTTCTACTTCCTATCATACTCTTTCTTATATCCTGACAGAATGATTGAGATAAAGTAGAGTTGAAGGACGCGGTATGAATCAAATTAAATGTTGGCCCTACTTTTCTAGTGGAAGAAAAATCTCCCATTTCTTTCCCAGCTCCAAAAATAATCCTTTTCTGAGATGCTGAGGGCTACCTCAGAAGTCTGGCCTTGGGGCAAAAATGATGGCCGAGAGCATGGGGAAATTAACTGAGGCCAAAACAGAAGTCAAAGCTGTTTTCCTATTCCGTAGAATACTGTTTAGTAGTCTTAAGACATACAATTGTCAAAAGAAGCAGAGTTCTCTTGGATTTATTTTGTCTGGGCCACACTGCTTCATACTGCACACAGCAGCTTACCTATAGGGCTGCTGCTTCTGTTACCTCCATCATAAGACCCTTAGCAACACTTCAGCCATGCTAGCATACCATAAGAAGACCCGTGATGGCTCACCAAAAGTACATTCTGATTCTGGAATGGCCATCCAGATGCTAAAGGGAGGCTCACAAGCAGGGCAGGAATGCCCTTCCTACTTAATGCCATTCAGCAAGCGAGATAGTGGAACATTACATAGTTTTTGTATGTGGCAAGGAGCCATTGATCAGTTAACTGATTGACTGATTATTTCAATGTCATTCTTAGCAATCATGCTGGTAGACTCCAAAATGATCTGTCCCCAACCTGTCCCTTCAAGACTCCTGGTGGTATATCCATTGTTATTGAGCCCATCCACCTTGCTGTGGTTTCCCTCTTCTCTTTCCTTTTAATGTTGGTATTATCTTCACTACACCTTTTGCAAATTTTACATGTCAAGAAAGTACTATGTATAGTACTTTTTTTTTAATCCAACCTGAATTTCCCGTTATTTGTTAAACAATACTCATTTGTTCTGTTAAGAAAAGAGGAGGGGGAAAAAAAGAAAAACTACCTTAATGATTCACCCCAGATATAATTTTTACCCTCTATTTTGCATTTTTTCTAAGCTAGGAAGCCTTACTTTTAACCTTTTATTTCAGGACAGTTGCTCCAATTCCTTGATCATGGGAGGTTTTGCATGTCTTTTTTAGCAATACAATATCTTTTTTTCAGTATACAGATGCTAAATGTAATTACACAATAGATTTGGAGCAAGGCACTTTTTAGCAGTTTTGCTTCCTTCAGATTTGCAACTTCATGCTTTGTAATAGGTGCTCAGTAGATTGATATTCTCAAGTGCTCTGTGATGTCCAAATCCATTTTTTCATTAATTCACACACACACACACACATTCTCTTGTAATCTTGTAGAAGAGCTTAAGATATAAAACAGTGATTGTTCTGTAAGGTGTATGAGTATATGAGAATTTTTATACAAACTACACTTTATTAGGATTAAAATTAAACCTCTTCTTTGGAATTGGGAACAACTGATTCTTGCATATGGGAGGTCATATTTGCTTAGGTTATAACAATTTGATTTGGTTGGTAGTTTTAAAACGGGTGTCAAACTGCCGGCCCATGGGCCGGACGCGTCATCAGGAAACCACGCCCACCTCATTGCCAGCAATGGCGAAAAAGCTCCGATATGTTGCGCGATGTCACGTGATGTCGCGAGTTTGACATGTCTGTTTTAAAACTTGCCTTTTGATCATTTTGGCCAACTTCAATTGAAGGAAACACAGAGTCAAATGGTCTTCCTATCTGTTACATGAGCAATAACGTTTGAGATTTGGGTGATCTGAAAGAAAAAGAGTAGTTCAATAACATAAGACACATGTCAGGTAGTACTGCCTAGGAGATTGCTTTGGATATGGGCTCATCCAGAGAGTTGTTCATCATTGTGAAACCTCCTCATGCATCTTCCTCCAGGAAAAGGGCATCTTCCTTGGATTTTGTATGTGTCCCTGATAATACTTGCTCAATATTCAAAACTCTCCACTGTATTTTGAAATACTGCTCGAGTGTCTCAATACCGTCACTGTTGGCCTTTTTTTCAGCTGACTTGAGTTTGAAAATATATTTGGTCTTTTTGATATGACCGGAAATGTACTTTTTATATTTTCATGTGTTTCAGGAGAGAATAAGAACATACATGAACAGAGTGAAAGAGATTGAAGAAAAGAAAAAAGCTGCCAGGCTGGATAAAGGCGCGGCATCAAGATTTTTACGACATGCACTGTACGAGCCAAAAACTCAAAGCAAACCTGCAAAGAAAAGTCCCATTCCAGCGAAAAAGAAAAAAACTCATTAAAATCTCCCTGTTCAGTATTAATTAGAATTATTTTAATAAGTTTTATATGTAATAAAATGCCCTTGATATTTCTGTTTTCTCTCCTGTAACTTTTTTTTAAAGATCTAATCTTTATTTTGATTTCTGATAGAAAAGGATAAAAAGGCTATTTCCTGGTAAAATAGCTTTTTTTTCACTGATGGATATATCACCAAGTACAGTGTCCAAATCTACCCATACTTGTGTTTGGGGTATTTTAGAAAGTAAAATCAACCCAATGTTCTGTAAATATTTCACGTGGCTATTTTTTCCACCTTGGATCTGAAAAGAACATGGTGCATAGTGCAGTGTAGTTCTTCAGCTGTTAAATTAGACTCAAAGTCCACCTTCAACCATGGAAGCTCACCAAGTAGCTTTGGGTTGATTGTGATGTCAACCCATTCATTCATTCATTTGTTAGATTTAAGGCTGCCTGATTCCAGAGCAACTCTAATTCATAGGGTGGTTGTGGTGGAAAATTAGATGAGGGAGTGATATGTATGCTGTCTTGCTTGAAGGAAAGTCAAGATATAAATCTGATGAATTAAGGAGGTGTGTTAAGAGGAAATTCATCAGTGCATGCAGGCTGCTTGTCAGTGTTTAAACACACATCACTTACTTGGCAGGAGATGTTGGAAGGATGTTCTGTAGGAGAAATTAACTTATTGTAATGTGTAAACAGCTGTATTTATCAAGTTCATTCAAATAATCTAATGGAAGGAAGGTTTTAGCTATTCAGCTTCCCTACTGTTCTAGATGAATTGGATGGCTGTTATTGTTACTGGATTCTGCCCATTCACTTAATGCCTTGGGGAAAAAAAACCACATCTTTTGTCTGAGGCTTGTTAGAAATCAGCCTAGTAAGTTGTCTTTTTTTTTTACAAATATCTTTATTATATTTCATAAACATTAAAATATAAACTAATATAAGGAGGAAAACGGAAAGGGAATAATAAAACATTAAAAAATGACAAAATACACCAAAAATATAAAACAAAAATGACCTCCAACTTTTTCAATGCAAAGGTAGTAGTACAATATAACAACCTCTCTGTTAGATTAAAACAGCAATAGCACTTAGACTTATATATCACTTCATGGTGCTTAATAGCACTCTCTTAAGTGGTTTACAGAGTCAACATACTGCCCCCAACAATCTGGGTCCAGTTTGGGCTTTCACTGACGTATCCTTTCCAATGTAAATGAGGCCATCATTATAAATTCAGGCCCTCTTGATAGTCAACACTGGAGTTTTATATTGTAATACTATTTCCATAGGTAATTGTAAGCATGATTCTTTTTGAATGTTGATTTAAAATCGGCATGTTCATTTTCCTCTGTTTCACTTCATTGGGAGGAATTGATCTTGTGGCTCTTCTACTCCATAAAGTTGCTACATCCTCTTTGAATTATTTCATTAGAAGGATTTGGTCACTAGTGTGTGTTTGTAACTAAATAGTTGTGTCCTGGTTCCTCTTTTGTAAAAGCCTTTTCCTAATCAGAAGCTATGTGCCGATTGAGAATGGTTTCAGTGGGGACTTCCGGGTTAGATAACGTGGTGTGACAGGTGCAGGAAAACACTCCGTTTTCCACATCCGATTTCGCTCTGCTGGGGACTCTAAAAAGGGTCTAAAATTACCCTGGAGAGGTGACCAAGAAGAAGGGGACCCTCGTCAATCGTGGAGGGGCGGCAACCCTTCCATTTGATCCGAGGAAGCCATTCAAACTGGCAGAAGAAAGACTGGCTGCATTTATGTGGCCAGCCAGAAGCCATCAACAACCCAAGATAAGCACTAACTAGCAACTTCTAAACACGGATGGAACTGGGTGAGAACAATCCCCTCTTTATAACTTTAAAACCTTTTCCTGGAAAAAAGAACTCCCAAAGCAAAGAATCCCCCAGATGATAGAGAGAAGGGGAATTTCCATCCCATTCTATTAGGAAAAAAGTGGCGAATAACTTTCTTTGGGGGGAAATTAGAGAAAACTACAAGATTTAATATAGAGACATAGCTTTGACAAATTTGGGGACTAAAAATATTTTAAAGACTTTATATTTGAAAAGATATTTGGAATGTTCGTGAAATAGGTTTGGATTTAAAAACTGGAAGATAGATGTTAGCAACATCTAGTGGTGAACCTTGGCATTACAATTTATTATGCTTAAAGAAAATTTGGCACGAAGCCCGGACATAGATACGGCTCTTTGTTGTTCCTGGAAACTTTCACTTTTGCAGACTGCAGCTGGGAAAAGGGAAAAAAAAAATCCTTATCTGTACAAAGGAGACAATAAACCATTCTAAATTGGCTGGCCTGGATTACAAATATTGACTGATTTTTAGTTTCAAGAATTATCAAGAAATATTAAGAAACAGTAGGAATGTTTCTTCTGGACTATATCTGTTTGGAAGAAACATGGATACTCAACAAGAAAATGTAAATGGACTCCAGAAAGAAATTTTTTCCATGTTAAAATCAATTCAAGAAACAATTGTTTTAAATTATGAGGAGACTAAAAATAATTTAAATAACATAAACAAGCAACTCTCCAACTTAAACTTACAAGCAAAAAACATTCAGAAAATGACCATAAAGAATGAACTAGAAACTGAGAAACCAGAGGAAAAAATAGAGAAAACTGACATAAAGATAGAGGATTCGAAAGAAGAAATCAACAGACAGGTGCAGACAAATAAAAATTTGGAAGGCCCAGATATAACACCGGAAATGGGAAAGACATTTTACTTTTCAAGACTTCAGATCATATTTGAGGACAAGAAAGAAGAATTGATAGAATGGATGACAGAGCTGTTAGGAAAAATGCTGAAAACTGGGGAACAAGAAACTAAAGGAGAAAGAAAATGGAGGCTGTTAAACGAATATAAATGGATTAAGCGTTTTTACAAAAAAACTTTAATTAAATTGTCTTTTTATTCCAAATAATATATACGGAAACAGAAGAAGAAATACTGGGTGACTTAAATGTACTGACTTGCAAAGTTACTTAGCAAAGGAAGAAAGCTAGAGTAAGACTGAAGAAAATAAGAGGTCCTGACTAATTAGATGAGGTATTATACCATCTAATGGATGTTTGAACGTGATTAAAAGAATAGACAATTGTTAGAAATAAAAGGATCATTATAAAATAGAAGGGTATGATTTGTAACTAGGATAACATAATTTTATATAAGATGGGAAATATGAAAATACTAAGAGGGTTGGTATAAGGAAAGCTTTTAGTTACCCAAATATTAATTATAAGAAAAATGATAATTGATAAAGTTATTTTGAATATTGATGGGAAATTAAAATTGAAAAAAAAATAGGATACGGATTGAATAAGGGAACTCTGATTGCAAATACATTTGAGATATGTTTTGGCTACAGAAGATATTATAAACTGATATTATTGACACTATAACAGAAAAGTGATGAAGACGTTTATATTTAATTGTATAGGTATTAATAGCAGTAAGAATTATACTTGCATAATGGGGAAAATGATTATTATTGGAAGAAGAGAGGATCAGGGAAATACTGGTTGGTGTAGTATTGGATATTTTGAGTGAAAGTTAATATATACCACTGAATGATAAAGGAACCCTGACACTGAATTGTTTATTAAGTACTTATGATTGTAAAACTAGAAATTAATGAAATATTTACAAAAAGAGAGAGAATGATTTCAGTGGGAAAAAGGGAAAAAATCAGGAATGTATTTAATATTTGTTGTTTAAATAAAAATATATTTTAATCTTTTTAAATAGACAATAATGCAAAGATATACTAGTAAGTGGACAGAGACAGAAGCATAAATATTACTTTGAGAGAACTAACAATACAATTTAACAGGAGATATATTTGGACATTTATTTACATGGAACTTCAGTCTGACTATTCTGCTGGTATTAATTTTCTTTACATCTCATAGTCTCTGAGTACTTTCCTACACTTTTTTCTTTGTAATTTTTTTTCTTGTTTAGTAATATGCTTTCCCCAGCCAACTGTATCCAACACTGTTGAAATAAATATTAATTAACTATCCAAATGTATAATGTATCCCTTCCCAAACACATTTGCAAAACATCAATTCAAGTAATTCAAAATCAACTGCTGAATAAATGGGAGATCCACTCACAACTAAAATATAGGATCTCAGCACAGAATGCAGGTAACTTTAAATCTGGGCTAATACAGAATATTAAGAAAACTCCATGACTGCATTAAGATAATGTAGTGATGGTTTGCTGCATGATTTTAATGTCTTGTAATCTCCTTTCCTTCCCTGAGTGGGCAAAGAGGCTACTGCTTTTTCAGGGATGTACCATAAGTGCTTTAAAAAGGTTCGTTTTTAAAAAGATAATTTTTAATATACAGGAATCAGCATTAACTTTCCTTATGCAAACCTGGATATTTTTTTTTCTTTTTAGTTAGAAATTATTGAATCTCACCTGGTTGGGAAAAAGGGCTTTCCCAATTTCTAATCTGATATCTTAATCACTAATTAAATTGGCTTTAGGTAATTTAAAAGATTTTTAAAAGACAGAACTCTAAACCAATATAGAGCACAGTGAAATAAATAAATAAAAAGATGGTTCATGCTGTGGGGAGCAAACATAGGCATGTGATACGCAATATCATACTGTATCTCTACAAATTGGTCTTGTTGGAGAACCAAGATTATACCTCCTCTGTGATCTCCCATGTCTGGTTGGCACAGTGACCTATCATGTGATTTTATGCCTTTCCTAAAGGAAAAAAAAAGATGATAGACAACAGCTTGCAGTTTTAGGTCATAATATGTAACTTAGAGGTTAAGGCAAGGATAATGACTGGTGTGTGTGTGTGTGTCCAATGCTACATCCCCCCTTTGTAGATACAAAATGCCATCTGTATAGATTTAGTGCCATTCACTACAATCTGGACACATACAACATCATAAAGTTTGCCACTGTGTTGGATTTTCTGCAAACCATTAGAGGAATGTAATCAAAAACATTGTTAGATACAGGGAGCACACTGATCAATGTTTGGACAGGAAGCAACGAAAGTGGTTTTAACTTAATGCAGATAGCTGGTAGGTGGATTTTGCAACAATAAATCATCCTGTTGACATGTTCCTGCCAGCCACATGTGTGTGCCAAGATAACTTACGTGGCATTTTTTTCATGCATAATCAGTGTTACACTTTATCCACTTTGTACAGTGTTTCCCCTCAAGGCTCAGAGGACACTCTCTTTCTTACCTCCTTTATATTTTCCATGTATAACAATTTACAGACATTTCTCTTTCTTTCAGGTTCCTGAAGTTAAGAAGGAGCCTGTATGTTCCTAAAGAAAAATTAGCAATTTGAAATAGCACTTCCTTTTAACAAAGAAGATGATGAATTATTGACAGGGCATCAATCTTGCTGAAAAGAATGTAGGCAGAAATTCTAGAAATTCTAGTGGTTCAAGCTAAAATATGGGATCTAATCTTGAACTGGGCAGGACTCAGAGGCTAGGAAATAGCTGATAGATAGGAAGGAGAACAATTGGAACAAGACAGTCAAGGAAAGGCCACAAATATGACCAAGTTTATTAAATCCAATATCTTGTAGGTTTGTGATTCTTCTTACATTTTTAACTGTCCTGGTTTGACTCTGAGGGACGTAAATCAGCCTTCCTTAGCCTGTTGCCTTCCAGGTATGGTGTAGTACATTTCCCAAAGGCATGCTAGCCGGCGATGATGACAATTAGAGGCCAGCATACCTGGAAGGCACCAGGTTAGGAGGGTTGATATCAAATGACAAGTCTAGTCTTCTGAATTTCCCCTGAGGAAGGAAAAATGACTTTTTTTCCCCAAATACCTGGGCCTTAATAACATAGATGCGCTTTTAAGCATCTGTCTGGCTTTCTTAATCCCCACAGTTGCATAATAGGACTTGGATGGTATTTTGCTCAAAAGGAAAAAGAAGGGTTGAATGTAACAATCGTTTGCTTTGCAGTGTGGTTTTGGGATGTGAGGTGGAAGAGAATCGTAAGGAAGATTGGGATTGTTGCCTGAGAAATTGGCAATCACTCCCAATCAATCTTCACAGTTTTGTTTAAGAAGCGGCTGGACCCTAAATCATGCGCTGAAGAACTAAAAACAGTAAATGAATGAATACGATCAGGCCCAGTAATAATTTTAAGCCGTGCTTTTGAGGAAATATATTAAAAAGATAAATAAATTGTTTACAAAAATCTGTTTTTCACACACTGGTTTCATGTGGCATCCTACTTATTTCTAGGATCATCATACTGATTTCCTTTCATGAGCTTTGAACTTTCATAGCGAGCTGGATATATTTTGCCCAAGCCCATTAGAAAACTGAATTATAGGCCTTGTAAGTCTTATTCAGATCCATAATTCTTGCTCTTAAAAAAAAACACAAGAAAGTGCCTTCTCAGAAAAGGAGCACAATGCATGCATAAAGATAGTTGCTTAGGGATTACGGTGCAACGTATCTGAAGAAGACAAGGTTTGGGGAAACCAAATTAAGAGCTGCACATTGCCCTTGTTCATTTTGTTTTATAATCTTGTCAAACTCTTTCCCTTAACAATTATTTCTAAAAACATCTTCCAGACAAGTTTCTATGATCTAAAGAGAAACCAGAATATACTGTTTTATTGCTAGTAACTGCCATGCAAATGTCTTGCAAGTATTATGGAAATGCAGAAGCATCCATATGTGTGTATCAAGGAAGGCAAATTATGAAAACAAGGTCATGCTGATGCAATCCAAGCTCTGTCCCCTTTGTAACAATGATATACATGTGTATGATATACATACAATGATATATATGTGTATGAAAGAGTCCAAGCTGTGCTGGCTGCTTTTGTCATTTTGAGGAAAGTATAGGATCCTGAAGAGACCTCTGGTTTGCTATTACTTTCTTTTAGGAAGTTGAGGTGTTGATTGTTTTACTTCCCAGTCTAGCATGTAGATGACCTTGATTGCTACAGCAATTAGGCGTCCTGTTATGTCCTGGGCTGTGATTGACAGAGCAGGTGCAGGAAGCTGCACTGAGACCCGGGCAGACCACATGGCCTGCCTGGGCCAGACAGGCTGTTTCCGGCTTATTGAGCATGCGCGGGAGCGGGAAAATATGTTGCATTCATTGGCTGACGCTGTCCCTTGCAAAAGGTATAAAAGGGGGTGGAGCCATTTTGTTTGCTGATCTGATGAAGCTGAATAAAGAAATACCTGTTTGTTACTCTGCCTCGTTCAATGCCTACCAATGCGAGAAACAGAACAGGTCCCACAGACAATGATTGGAGGACACAACTGTTGGATAAGCAATGCTGATTACAAGAGCTAAAATGCCATCGGAGAAAAAATCTAATGGCTTCAGAGTATAAAAAACAAGCCATCTCTCTCATTCACTCCGTCTCTCTCCCCACCACCTTCCGTGTAATTAGTAGCTACAATCTATCTATACTATTAATTAATATCTACACTAACTTCAGTGTTGAAGTTCTTATTTTATGTCCCGTGGTATAATAGACTAAAAATTTCTCACTTTTGCTGCGTGTATTATTGGATTGTAACCACCAAATATGACCTCAAGCTTTTTGTTTCTAGATTTCATTCCTAGTTTCCAAAATGTTCCAAGAGGTACCTACTCATGTTCAGCTAGGGACTGCCACTTCCGGAGACAGAAATGACTAAGAGTGGATGCCTAGAAAAAGCAGTGACTAACAAGTTTTAATCAACCTGGTTTGAACACTGAAGTTCTGCTGGAAGACTTTGTGATTATTGTCACTGAAGGGATGAATGACAAAAATGAGTTTTAAAAATCCAGAGTTAATGAGATGAACTCTCCCAAATCTCTGCTCCAACCTTGTTTCCCCCCTCTTGTATATAAATGGCTTTCTGTGTTTCTGATAACGGGACTCTAGAACAGTGATGGTGAACATTTTGTGCTTGTTGTGTCAAAAGTTTGGAAAAAATGACTAAATTGATTCTGCTGGTCAGTGGGTCACCCCACTTGCTCTGAACAAAAGAGAAACAATTCTTTACATATTAATTTATAATTCAACATATCCTTCTTTACATGAATGCAAAAGCTGATTTCACAACATCACTGATGGTGCAATCATTTTGGAAACTGCAGTTGCAGGTATCCTCTTGAAAATGATCTTCGCTGCACAAACAACCATTCTTGGAAGTCCACCTAATTGTACATCTGTTGTGCTCCTATTGCGTTTTGCAAGTTTGCTCTCTCTTTCATGTCACCACCAAACACAATTCTGAAGATGACAGATCCTCTCTGATACGGATGGTGAGAATTCCTTTCAAGTGGTGCAGGCTTGTATAGTTCTTGTATTCGTGTTCAGTCAGTTTCTTTGGAAACTCAAACAGGAAGAATAGCTGTTGTTGAGTGTTGGTGAATGCTGGTATGTTACCCAAAATGTTGTGTCATGTCACCATCACTGCTCCAGAAAGTCTCGGTGTTCAAGTAGCCTTATTTGAAAAACAAAAGAGAACTAAAGTAGAGGGAATGAGACTCACATAATCAAATCCATGT
>NW_015386121.1:31287-51455 GCF_001527695.2 Protobothrops mucrosquamatus | reverse complement strand
ATTGTTGCAATTGCTTGAAATGTGGCCATGTGTCAAATGAAAAAGACCCAGTTGGCATCAGGTGCAGTTATGCAGACTTAAATTGTTGGGTAACAACGGTAATCACTTCTTTAATTCTGTACTGTTTCCAACTATTTTAGTACACTGAATGGGTGGGCTTGGAAAATGCTTTTGGTGCAAAAAAAAAAATATAGAAAGAAGGTTGTTGTTTAGGTTTTTTGCCAGTTACTGAGATATAACATCATACAGAGGAAAGGACATTGGCTGCACCTTTGCTATGGGCCATGTTTTAATTTATAATTAATTAGAAATCTCCAAACCACTTGGAATCAAGGAATTTGAGTTCTTTAGGATCCTCTTGGTGAATTAGAAGCCTTTTTGAATCTCAATTCATCTGGCCTACATCAGGAAGAGGGTTTTGGGGTTTTTTTTCCGTTATGGCCACCACTTTCCCTAATATTCTCCTCTTAAAAATAAGGATCACAACAAGATTAATATAATCCATACATGTACTGAAGATGTATCTATTCATCTAGGCTTTTGCTGTCCCATAATAATACTATACTACAATTCAAAGCCTTTGAAATTATGGTGGTATATGAAGTGGATGTTATTGTTTTTCTGTCCCATAATGGAAAGCAAGCAAGAGAGAGTGAGGTGGATAGATAGATATTATAGCCTTAAACTGGTATTGAGTGATGGCTAGGCCTTCCTTTATTGCTATTTCTTTAGATAAATTGAAGAGCTGCTACCCTCTTGAATTCAATTTTCTAATTTTTGCTTCTCTGAACATACGTTGGAGTGTAATAATGCAGCTATTAAAACATTAAAATGAGACTTCCATAGAATCCAGATTCCATCAATGAATGTTTTCTGTGATGGAATGTTAATAATAAATGAAGCAGGGCTTGTTTGATTTGCCTTTTATTAGTTGCATTCAGGATGAAGAATGTCTTTCGTTTCTCATTCTGAAGTTGAGCAAATAGCATATGAACATCTTAAAGGAGTCTTTTTTAGCCGTGGCAAGTCCTAGTGGAAATCAAGGGGCATATTTAGCTGTTGATTAAAAAAGCAGAAGGTTGGAAATCATTGAAAACTATAGAAAACCGCCTATAGAGTATTCATTGAATATTTTTACATTAAAATATTTTAAAAGGCAAATTTCTCAAATATAATTGCACATAACATTGTGTATTATAGACAAAATCTGTAGCTGGAGATTGATGAATTGATTATGTGCCATCAAGTCATTTTCAACTCCTAGCAGCCATATAGATAGATTTATAGTGGAGATGCACAACCCGATTTTGTATAATGAGAATGTGAGCTGACTTGAGTAGCTCACATCTGAATGGGATCATAATCAGAATAAGCATAGGCATCCACTCTGCCCAAGGTGACCTCAGCCCTGTGGTGGAACATGACAAAACTGTGGAGGACCAAGACCCTAACCTTCAGATAAGGAGAAGGGCGGGGTATAAATTGAATAAAACCTAAAACCTAAACCTAAACCTCTGACACGGTTACAACATTTGTATTATTCTTCCCTCCCAGAGCATATACTGTACGTATTATTTTCATCAGCTTGAAGTTTTATTTTTCTTCCATATGATAACATAATTATGCAGTAGAAGTCAAAAAGTTTAATGCTGTTAAATGCTTAGATGGCTCATCTAATGCTTAGATGACTCCACAACTAAGAACTCAACAAACTTTCTTTAACCATGGTTTCATGAATCAGGTTCAACCTTAGGTTCACACAATGAAATCCATAATGCTGTGTACAGTATATAGTTTTGGTTTTGACCCAGAAACTGAAGAGAGTTTAACATGTGTGAACTGATGCCTTACATCGGATGAAAGATCTACCTTGCCCAACATGGTCTATCAGACCAATGTTTCCAGGCGTACTTGGGATTCAACTTGGGATCTTTGACAGCTAGGTATATATAATACTTGGCCACAAAGCTATAATTCCCCACCTTTGCTCAGTTTCTATTCCTAATCCGTACGACAGGAAGAGCAATGGCTCTTTCTTAGAATAGTTGTATATTTGAGCAATCCAAAAGCATATTTTCCATTAAGATAGATAGATCAGTGATGAAAGGAAATATTGATGTCGGTTTACAGAGAATAATTCATCATTTTAGAAAAGCTCCTTTCATTTTGGCTTGAACATATAAATAAAACTATAAATCTCAAATGATGCATTAATTTCTGGGATATATTTATGGAGTATAAATCTCATGGATTTCTGAATCAGGCTTTTTCTAGACACAGCAAGATCTTTTAAACAATAAAAGCAGACTAGATTAGCAACCTTGTATTCCAATCACATTGATATTTTATGCATAATTATGGGGTGTAAACACCTGTACTGTTTTTAATAATTACAAGTTATGAATTTTGAAATAAGGCCGTAACTGTAGAAAGAAAAGTCATGAATCCAGCAACAATATGATTGGGAGTAGCAGAAAAGAAAATGTTCTAATAATTTTTGTTTGACTCCTGTCTACCCTGCTGCTTTATTAATACGGTCTAGAAATGTGAATTTAGATTAGGCTGGGTATTCTGCTTCTACCAATGCTGTTTATAACATTTGGTTCATGAATGAAAAATATAGACCAGAAAGGGGAAAACTTTGGGGATGACTACCGGTAGTCCTTGACGTATGACCACAATTGAGCCCAAAATTTATGTTGTTAAGTGAGGCATTTGTTCAGTGAGCTTTGCCCCATTTTACAACCTTTCTTGCCACAGTTGTTAAGTGAATCACTGCAGTTGACCAGTTCGTAACCCGGTTGTTAAGTGAATCTGGCTTCCCCGTTGACTTTGCTTGTCAGAAGGTCGCCAAAGGAGATCACGTGACCTTGGGGCACAGCATAAAGATCATAAATATGAACCAGTTTCCAAGCATCTGAATTTTAATCAAATGACCATGGGGATGCTGCAAAGATCGTAACTGTGAAAAATAGTCATAAGTCACATTTTTCCCATGCTGTTGTAACTTTGAGCTGTCACTAAACAAACTGTTGTAAGTCAAGGACTACCTGTATTATAGGCCTTACCTTTTTCCTACATGCGATGATCTGTCCATTCTCTTCAAACACCTGTTTTTGTTATCCTCTCTTACATTTCATCTTCAGTGAGGAAGAATTAGTCACTGTTCAAATTCCTGTAGTTGCCTTATTTATAAGATGAAAAATCTAGGCATCTTGCTAGTGAACCTTGTCGGGGAGGACATAAACAGCCTTTTTAATTTGCTGCCTTAGGCTAGGGAAACCTCCTTCATGAAGAGAGAAGGAGTGAACATGTGGTGTTTCCATGGAAAGACATTTTCATCAAGCCCCTTAATACCCCAGCCTATTTGTGTCTCACAGTGAACTCCCTCGTTCTCGGTTCCTATTTATGACCTGGTTTGAGCAGTTCTTCTATATGTCTATACACAAGTCATAATTTATTTTTAATCCGTTTTATTAAGATGCCTTCCTTTACCATTATAGGAGATCCAAAATATTAGCACCAGACAAAAGTAGACTAAATTTAGTATGTAAGGTCACCAAGCCTAATTTTAACACCTTTATAAAGGGCATTTTTGCTTTCCCTTAATAGACCTGATTGTATTTTTATGAAAGTACAGCAAACTTTTGGAATGACTAGTGGTAGGAAACTTTAATCTTTTCAATGACTTTGGTTTTTTCCCCCCTATCTCCTTTTCATTCTTCTGTCCCAAGGAAGAATGCTGTTTTATCATTGGAGGGGCTGTTCGTGGAGGAATGAGTGAAGGACACTGTGGATGCACAAGGTGTAAAGGTTATCCCAGTTGCCCAATATAGGTGTCTGCTTCCTTTACTGGGCATCTGGGATGACCAGTTACATGCAGAGATAGTAGAGGCAATGGTCACTTCAGTGACAATGGCAAAGACATCAATTTGTACTGTGTGGGAGAAGGCAATGTGTTTTACCAGGAAAACCACATGGATAGACAAAATAGATGATTTAGTGCCAAATGATGGATTCCTCATGCTGGATGCCACTCAACCTCTACTGAGGAAGAGCTGATGTGCCAATGGTGTTTATGATGCAGCTAAATTAAAGTCAAGCATCCAATTGCTGATGTGGCTATGCAGCAAAAGAAAATCTGAAGCTGTAAAGACAGAATTACAGTTGGAACATGGAATGTAAGAAGCATGAACATGTGAAAGCTTAACAGTGTGAAAAATGAAATGAATTAACTACACTTGGCGTCTTAGGCATTGGCTTGAATTGAAACGGACTACAAATGGAACTTATGTCAGAAAGTCATACAGTTTTTAATCAGGACGCAAAAAACAAGGAATGGCATAGCTTTCATAGTTGAAAAAGATATGGCAAAGATAGTACCTGCATAATACCAATTAGGTTCACGAACAGCCCTTAAGTATAATGATTATCCAAACCTATGCATGGATGCAGAAGAAAAGAAAGTTGATGGATTTTATGGTCACGTGAAGTGTTAATACCTGAAATGTTACGGAACCATTCCGGTGTGAACCTTATGACGTAGGTCAAAACCAGTGGTGCTACATTTTTTCTACAACTCTGAGATCTTTCTCATGTCTCTTCTCGTTGTTTCTACTAATCCCCTGACCTCCGATTTTGTATATTCCTTGCCAACGACCTTAACCCATACAGATCAAATTTGAAGAGAAGGACGAGGGGGAACATGATAGCAGTGTTCCAATATCTCAGGGGCTGCCACAAAGAAGAGGGAGTCAAGCTATTCTCCAAAGCGCCTGAAGGCAGGACAAGAAGCAAAGGGTGGAAACTAATCAAGGAGAGAAGCAACCTACAACTAAGGAGAAACTTCCTGAACAATTAACCAGTGGAACAACCTGCCTCCAAAAGCGGTGAATGCTCCAACCCTGGAAGTTTTTAAGAAGAAACTTTAAAAAATGGTATAGGGTTTCCTGCCTGAGCAGGGGGTTGGACTAGATGACCTCCAAGGTCCCTTTCAACTTTACTATTATTATTATAACTTCAATCTGAAATCAGCAGAACATGCAAACAAGACATGCCACCTATGGTTGGAATGCCAAGATTGAAAATAGCAAGGAGGAGAATATAGATGGATTGAATGGCCTAGGAAATAGGAATCAAGCAAGAGAATAATTTATCAGTTTCTGCCAATCCAATTATTTCTTCATTCCTAATGCATTTTTGTAATGAAAATTACAAAATTATTCTTACATATGTGGATTTCATCAAACAGAGCACCCAGTGATCAACTGACAATATGATTGGCACAAGGTGGTGGAAGATCTCAGTTATAATTGCAAAGACGCAAACAGGGGCTGACTGTAGAGCAGAGAATAGAGACTAGTTCATGTACTAGTTCATATGAGCGAAGCCAAAGGAAAATAAAAAAGCTAACCAATTTCCCTGATTAATATTGTGTAATTGCCTACTACTTTCAAGGGGAACATCAGGAATCACTTTGAACCCCATCGATAGAGATTCAGATAGGGAACCTGTGGAATGAATTTAAGCAAGTTGTTAAGAAAGAAGAAAATAAACTCTGACTTAGCTGGAAATTGCCAAGAAGAGAAGAGAAGTCAGAGCTAAAGAAGAAAAAGAATCCAGGAAGGAACATAATACTTGCCGAGAGCTGAACCCAGTGTGACAGAAATTGGATAAATAAGGGTACTTGGGAACCTGCAAAATGCCTATAAAACCAAACTTTCCCCATGCTGAGGATAGGTTTTTTTTTTTTTTTGGAAAACCAGCCATAGTAGCCTACAGATTGGAAGAGGTCAGTCTTCATACAATACCAAAGACAGCATGACTTACAAATTACATTAGGAGTTTGGGCTTTTTGCCTCCTGGCAGACAAAAAGTTAAGAAAATTGTTGTACAAAGAACCTTCAATATAGAGCTCAAATGATATGGCTACTTTCACTAAGGCTGGTATGTGGAAACAGATGAGTCGCTGTAAATGTAATTTTTAAACTGAAAGGTATTCACTTATTAAAATGTCTGAGGGTTTAACCCATGTGAGATCTGAGCAACTAAACATAACTGTAAAACATGGAAAGTTTAATCAAGCTCCTTATCTGAAACATGCATGTTACTGTGGTGCACCACATACTGCAGATATAAGATGTATATTATTTGAGTGGCAGTTGTATATCACAGAAAGAGACTGTTATCTTGAACCATATGAACAACTAACTGGGACCCATGTCTCAGAATGAGATTTTGTGTGGCCAGAACTCAAATATCCCAAGCCAACTTTTTGAATAAAACAATGTAATTGAGAGTTGCATATGTACAGGTAATCCTCAGTTAATAATTATTTGTTCAGTGATTGTTCAAAGTTATGATGGCATTGAACAAGAAGACTTACAACCGGTCCTTGAAGATGTGACCATTGCAGTGTTCCCATGGTCATATGATATGACCACAATTTGGGTGCTTGGCAACTGGCTTACAATTACAATGGCTGCAGCATCCCCGCAGTCATGTGATCACCATTTGCAACCTTCACTGCTAGCTTCCAATGTGCAAAGTTAATTTGGAAGCCAGCAAGAGTTTGCAAATGGCAATCATGTGACATCACACTTAATGACCACACAGGATTGCTTAACATTTACAACTGAAATGGGAGTGCCATTGCAAGTTGGTGTAGTCATGTGAGGTCACACTTTAGGACCATGTTGCTTAGCAACAGGGTTCCCATTCCCAATTACTATCATTGACCGAGAGCTATCCATAGATCTGATTATGCTAAATTGTAAAGGTAATAAGGATATATGAGATTCAATTTTGTTTCAGCTATACTGTTATAGAGGTTTTTATTTAATCTTTTGTGTTTTGATATGGTTAATATTGTTCCTCTTGCAATAGCTAAGCTAAGCTTCTCTGATCGCTGAAAATAATAATGATCTGCAAACGTTTGGAATGAAAATTAAGTAACACAGTGAAACTATGGGCCCCAATTAAACACAAAGAGGAGCAAGCAATGACAACATCTATATCAATCAGCCTTAGAACTGAGAATGAAGACACTGAAGAGATGGAAAGTTTCTGCCTTTTAGGATCAACTGTCAACAGTTAAGGAAATATACTACAGATTAATATTTGGTAGGGTAGCTACAAAGGCCTTGGAAAAAATATATTCAGATGCCAGGAGATATACCTACAAAGATCAAAACTGTGCAGGCAGTGGTTTTCCTGTGACACTATGAGATAAAAATTGGTCTTTGAAGATATAGAATAGAAGAGTACTGATGTTTCTGAGTTCTACTGGTTAGTGCTTTATTTAATATCCAGTTTGGACAATAAATAACATGGGGAATATCTTCACATAAGAAGCATTCTTACCTGCTTTTCTCAGCACTTTACTTTTCTATTATTTGTGGTAGTCAGATGGCCGCTAAGCGATGCAACGCATTGAGATCTTATGAATTCTGAATGGAAAGGATTTCAGTGGCTGCCAATTGCTTGCTTGGGAGAATTTAACATGTTCTTGGTCCTTAAAATCCCAAATGGTTTCCCTAAGGGATTGCCTCTCTTACTATGATTCTACTCTGTATCATAGATCAGCAGGAGAGGCCTTTCTGAAATTCTCCTCAGGGCCAGAAGCTTGTCTGCCTGGCACACAGCAAGAGGTGCATTTCACCATTAATCTCCCAGAATTCAGGAAAATGGCAAAACCAAGCTTTCAGTTGTTAATTGGACTGAATTTTAAGGACATTGATTTTAGTTTTTTCTCTTGTTTCAACTGTATTGTTTTTATTTTTAAACTGTATTGTTTTTTATTTTTACAATTAATTATTTTTATTCTTAATTATTGCAATATGCTTTTAGCTTTGTATGGCTAGAGTGGTGAGATGTAAAGTTAATAAAGAAAGAAATAGCTGAACCTCCATTATAGAAATAGACAAGATATACAATAGATGTACTAGTGACAACTAGCCCTACATATTTGATTTATCAGTACGATGCCTATCTTAATTCCAAAGAATCAACTGATAGTTTAATGTGGAAATAGGAGATCAATAGGAGTTTGAAAGATTGCATGTGCATTATGCAGCTAAGTGAGTCTAATAGGCATTAACACTATTGGAGAATAAAGGCAGGGAAAATAGATAGCTAGAACAACTGTATGATTTTTCAACCATTTTATGAAAAAGAAATCACATGGCAATCTAACTTAATGTTGACTGCTAAGAATACAACTGAGCACGTTTACTTAGCATCAATCTAATTTGCTCTTTCCAAATGAATATACCTAGGCTGCAGTCTGAAAGGTCTAAGATATTTTATTCTGGCAATAATGTGAATACTGGTGAATACTATTGGTCAAGTGCCAATGGGGTTAGAGCCAAAATGGAATTGTTAAGGGAGACATTTGTATACTTGGTAGTGGGAGTACCATGAGATTTATGGAGAGAGGGAGGAAGAAAAGAAGGGGAACATTTTAGGGGTTTCTCCTATTTGGTGAGTAAAACTTGGTCTTATTACAATAAGACTTTTGTCTTTATGGAAACATCAAAATTCTGATGTAGTTAACGGAATCCAGGATCAGCTGTGTCCTGGACCACTCACTTGCTTATGCCTGACAGTCAACGGTAGGATTCAGCCGGTTCGCACCACTTCGGCAGAACCAGTAGCTATTTTTTTGTTGCCCAGGCCCAGAATGGACTTCCGGAAGTGGCATCCACACAGAATAATAAGCCGAAGCATGTTTCAAAGACAGATAGATCAAAAACTCTTCCAAATTCACCTGGATAAAGAACCCTCCCTCCCTCCTTCCTTTCTTCCTTTGAGTCAGTGTTGACTCCTGATGACTTGTGGATTAGTCCCTGAAGTTTTCTTGGAAAGACCCCGAGATAACTGGTTGTTCACATATTTGAATCTCACCACTGCTGAGAGTGGATAGCTCCTTGCCTCTCTTCTGTATGATCCTGGTCTCATGTTCTTGTTTCTCTTTGTTTCTATTATTTGTGACTCTTGACTCTAGGCTCAGAGCCTCCTGAATGTAGCTATAAATCTCCAGAGACCATCTAAAACATTTTCCTAAACTCTAATTTTAATGTGACAGAAGGGGAAAGTTCTTAAATACTTTGTAAGTAATCATATTAACTGAATTTAATTAACTTAATTTAATTTTCTTATAGTTAAACTAAATTAAATTAAGCTGCTTCCTAGCCTTCTTATTCTTATTCTTTTTCTTTTAAATGGAATCCCAAGACAATAAATGGACTCGGCCCAAAACAGATTGAGCATACTTGCTCTAGCTCAACTAGCTGCAGTTTCTGTGCCTAATCTCTATTTTTGTTTTGAGAACACAGATCCATTATGTTTTATTTCTTCCAATAAAGTCATTTGTCCTTCCCTGACTTTATATGAGTTTTCCCCCTACTCTCATGCAGCTGATCCTAAAGACGCACACATAGGAATTCTGCTTTTTCCCTTTCACCTTCTCTGGAATTCATTGATAAATAATCAGCTTTAGAAATGGAAATTATAAATAAAAATATAGTTTTTCAGGGCGTCACTGCCATCTGCCACAGAACCCTCTCCTGTGGACTGCCAAGTGTCCACGGGCAGATGCAGCTTGGTATGTAATTGGAGGGCTGCTGTGAAAGTCTGGGCTGATTGTAGTGTGTTTGATTGTATGACCGGGGTGTGTTTGGTGATCTCGTGTGCGTGGTAACTGAATGGAGTGAATGGATGCCTTGGCTGGGGTAGGGGGATGTTGGGTAGGAGGGAATTGGGAGAAAAGTAGAAGAAGGCTGAACATCAGGATTACGATGGGCAGTGGGAAATAAGGAAGGATCCTGTTCTAGAGGATGTCAGGCTCATTGTTTAAAAGTGATCTCAACATCCAGTCCTCAGAATCTCCTCTCAAGGCCTATTTTATTTTATTTTATTTTATTATTTTATTTTATTTTATTATTTATTTTATTTTATTTTATTTTATTTTATTTTACTTTATTTTATTTTATTATTTTATTTTATTTTATTTTATTTATTTTATTTTATTTTATTATTTTATTATTTTATTTTATTATTTATTTTATTTTATTTTATTTTATTTTATTTTATTTTATTTTATTTTATTTTATTTTATTTTATTTATTTTATTTTATTTTATTTTATTTTATTATTTTATTATTTTATTATTTTATTATTTTATTATTTTATTATTTTATTTTATTTTATTTTTATCCTGCCTTTATAATTTTTACAAATAATTCAAGGCAGTGAACATATCCAACATACCCTCCTCCTATTTTCCCCACAAAAACAACCCTGTGAGGTGAGTTGGGCTGAGAGAAAGTAATTGGCCTTAGGCCATCCAACTGTCTTTCATGGCTAAAGTAGGACCAAAATTCATGGTCCCCTGCTTTTTAGCCTGCTTCCTTAAATTGGCTTTCAATCCTTGGTGAACCTGGGCTGTGGCTGTTGCTGTTAAAGTAGATTGGTATGGAATAGGTCTGTCCTCATCCACAATTTGATAATGGATCCTCCATTCCTAGTGGTGAGTTTCAATTGGTGTTGAAATGTGGGGAGAGATTTTGCCTGCAGTCTCTCATTTGTGGGGTGTCCTATCCTCTTTCACCTCTGTAAGAGGTCATCTATCACTTTGGGGTCAGGTACCATCAATAGGTTGATGATGCGCAATTGTACATATGAAGACCAGACTGATCAAACAAAGCTATTGAAGTCCTGGCCTAGTATCTAAAGCAGTGGTGGCGAACCTATGGCACGGGTGCCAGAGGTGGCACTCAGAGCGCACACGTGCCGTTGCCCCAGCCTTGCCTACCCCCGTGACCCCCTCCTCTCCAGCAGCGCCCCTGAAGGAGACTCGCTCTCGAGCGTGGCCCACACGGAGCAGTGCAGCCAAGGACATGGCAGTCAGGCAGCGTAGACAAGACATCCCATCATGCAGTTGATGCTGCAGGGCGCGGGCAGAGGGTGTGCTGCTGGGCTGCCTGGGCGATCTGTGGTGGGCCCTGGAGGCAGTGAGTGGTCCTGTGGGCAGGTGGGGTGGGGGATGGGGTGGCAGAGCGGAGGCAAGCAGGAGGGTGGAGCGGGGGTGGAGCCAGTTTTTGGGCATTTGATCTCTAAA
Source organism: Protobothrops mucrosquamatus (assembly GCF_001527695.2). Taxonomy (NCBI): domain Eukaryota; kingdom Metazoa; phylum Chordata; class Lepidosauria; order Squamata; family Viperidae; genus Protobothrops; species Protobothrops mucrosquamatus. The sequence goes on along the minus strand of NW_015386121.1, from coordinate 40,336 downwards.
AGGTTCGCCATCACTGATCTAGAGGTTGGATGGGGAGACTCAAGCTCCATGCTGAGAAGACCTAGTGGCTATGTTTATTCAGGCCTGCCAGTTTTGAGAATATTCCACTGCTAGTCCTTGACAGGGATCCACTTCCCTACATAAAATTTGTGTGAAATCTGGTGGTATGCTTAGACTCATAGCTACTGCTCAAAGAGCAGGTGGCAGCTGTGGTCAAGAGGACCTTTGCTAGTATGCCAGCTACAATGTGTCCTGGACTGGGAGGCCATTCAGACAGTCACTCATGTCCTGGTTAGCTCACATTTGGATTATTGTAAGGCACTCTACATGGGACTGTCTTTAAACACCATGCAGAACCTATATCATATCCAGAATGTGGTGGTGTATGCAGTGATGGGTATGTCATTTTATGCTCATGTGACCCCATTGCTTTGTGAGCTGCATTGGTTATCAATCAGCTTCTGGGTACAATTCAAGGAGCAGATTATTACTTATAAAGCCCTTCATGGAATAGGGCCTGGCTATCTGAAGGACTGCTTATCTCCAAATGTTTATGTCCAACTGATGAGGTCAAGCAGAGTGGGCACTGTGTCCCATCAATTGAACAGTGTTATCTTTTATGACTCAGAAGATGCACTGCCTTTGTTGTGGCACTTGCCTTCTGCAATGGTACCTCACAGAGATTTATACAGTTCCCACTCTAATGATAGTTAGGAGATGATTCAAACCTTTGTTGTTCTCCTGGGCAGGATAGTTTTGGAATTCCTATTAATTAAGTTTGGCTTCTACACTTTGTTGACCTAGTCTTCTGGTCAGCTATTATCTTTTCATGTACACCATTTTCTTCTTTTCTATGTGCAACCACCAAGAGTCATTCAAAAGTGAAATGAATGAATGAATGAATGAATGAACGAACGAATGAAATGGTTAGTCTGGGTTTTTGTAACCCAGTTTTGTCAGCCACAGAAGAACCACAAGTTCTCTAGGGGGTAGTTTCCCCCCCTTTTTTTCTTGTTTTTCAAAATGAAAGCAAAACCCCATTAACTCAGGAACCACACTAAAGGGATCTATTTATCTTGCTGCTACCACTAAACCTTTTTCTGGCTTAGAAACTCTTTTGTTGTTCCCTCTATTTCCTGTGTCTTTGAAGGATGTGGTTAAGTAGAATAAGAAAGATATAGGACTGCACAATCTCTTTGTTAACATTTAAATGAAGAAGTAAATTCATCTTTACTAACTAATTTAAAATAGGCTTTCAACAGTTTTAGATATTACAGCATATCTATACTTTGTCAGTGCTTGCCTTCCTTAGTACTAAGTATTGAACCTAGTATTGAGACTCCCTAGTAGATGGAGGTTTTTTTTAGGCTACAACCAGTGGTGGGATTCAGCCAGTTCACACCAGTTCAGCAGAACTGGTAGCTAATTTTTTGTTGCCCAGGCCCAGAATGGACTTCCGGAAGCGGCATCCACACAGAGAACCGGTTGTTTACATATTTGAATCCCACCACTGGCTACAATTCCCTCAGGCCTGTTCTTCCACCATCACCTCCCAAATGTCTTTCTGCTTAGTTTCTTCTCTCTTCTGCACCACCATGCTTTTCATTGGTAGTTCACTTTTCCTTCATCCCACTGGGAGATTCCTTTCAATGGAGCCCTCACGGTAATGCTCCCACAATTCCTTGCCGTGCCAATACAATAATTAATTGGCTCAATCTTGCTTTGGTAAGTAAGTGTACAATTCATGTGTGATCTCTTTAAGGTGACCAAAAAAAGCACATTTATGATCTGTAATAGAGAATTTTTGTCCTTTCCTTTTTGAAGACATGTACTGAATTTCTACTCTTCATTTGCAAATGTTGTGGGGAGTGGGCAGTGACTGACATGAGCTCTCCCTTGTAACACTCTTTTCTTTTCCTTCCATTTTTGCAGCTTTGGCAGAATTCATGAAGGAAAAGTTGTAACAGCTCCATCTGGTATCACAAGAGGCGCTCTGCTTGGAAACTCGCCCACCATTTCCAGCAAATGCAAATGTTATCCCTGTGTTTATTTCTGTGCATACTTAAGAAATCTGGAGCTTTTGCAGCCAATATTTTTGCTTTCTCTCATAACTGTTGGTAATTCAGAGAGGAATGGTAAATGATTTGGAAACATAGGTGCATTTTTAAAAAGCAGGCAACTCATTTAAAAAATGCCTTTTCAGAGGAGAAATTTTAATATGAAGATCAAAAACTATGAAAATGTATTGTAACTTAGTTGGGGAATTTCCATACATCCATTTTGCACTGGGTGGCAGCAAAGGAACACTGAATGCTCAGACGATGGCTGCAGCTTCACAAATTGCTGAAAGATTCTCCTATGTTATTGAGGCAGGGAAAGAGAAGAGGGACAGAATACTTACTAAAAAAGAAAAATCATGCATAATTAGAACATGTGAGATACCTGCAGGCATTTTCCATTCCTATCAGGTCAGTATAGTTGCAAATCCAGCAATCTCCTCCCCTACTCCCATAATATTTTTATGAGATCATAGTTAAAATTAAAGTTTCTGAACTCTTTTATTCAATATGTTTAAAACAGGTTTTTTAAACTTTGTCTTTTCTCTATAAAAGCAGAATTGGGATTTCAAATATAATAACAGTAATAAAAATGATAGTGATAGGCGCCTTGGGTGCAATTCCAAAACATCTGGAGCACCACTTGAACATCATCGGCATTGACAAAATCACTATCAGTCAATTGCAGAATGCAGCTTTACTCGGAGCAGCTTACATCAGACATGTCAAACTCGTGATGTCGCGCAACGTATCGGGATGATTTTGCCATTGCCGGCAATGGGGTGGGTGCGGCTTCCGGATGACGTGTCCGGCCTCAGGGCCGGCAGTTTGACACCCCTGACTTACATCCTGCGACAATACCTCTAACACCATCAAACAACAACATCTGCCTATCCCAGGTCCTTAGGTGAATAAACATGCCGAATCTAGTCTAAACAACTGTGCAACCTAGTCTAAACTGACTGTGCAATCATCATCAACAACAACAACAATACATTGATTACAATTTTTAAATGACCCATTACCTGAAGCTTTCTAGGGTTTACAGTGAAATTGAGCAGCATTATTATCTGGTGTGTCATTTGAAAATGAATGCATTTGTATGTTTTCAGAAATATCAAACAGTTCGTCAATGTGTTAGGCATGATCAACAGTAATTATAATAACAGCAACAATAGCAACAAGAACTTGTTAGTTACAAATGGTCTAGATTCCAGCAACCTAGGGATGCCCCTAGAAATTTATATGGTAAAGTTTGATTGTGAAGAGAGAGACATTATATCCAGGAAACGCAAGAAAGGAAGCTTTTTCAGAATATTTCAACACATTTTCTCCATTGGAAAGAATACTAATGCATTGCTTAGTTTAAATGCTTGTGGGGTAGTATATTTTCTTATTTACTCTGATACTACTAACACGTAACCCTAGTTTTTTATTGTTATTCTTATATCACCCTGTCTTTGTAAAAAAGAAATAGTTGACAATACTTCATAGTTTTCAGAAACTAAAATATAGCCTTATTACAATCTGGCAACTCTCTCCACCTCCAGGTTAACATTATCAGAATTGTTTAGGGAAAGCCACAACAGTTAGTGTTTTATAAAAGCCACAAAAGTTCATAGTATAGTTATATCTTGTGTGTGTATATTTATTTACCCATCTGTATCCAGAGAGTTTGTGAGTCAGTCAGCATTATAATTGCTCAGCACCAAAAAAATAAATAAAATTTAGACATGCCACAAAACTCATGATCAACTATATTTTACAATATAGCTTAAAATGGGTTGTCTGCATGGTGTTTATAGACTAAAAAGTGTTCACTATATTGTTTTCTGAAAATTGCTGGTTACTATTGCAACCGTAGCCTCGTTTCTGGCAGTTACTATAGTTTGGCAGTACAGAAAGAAGCTCTCTGCTTAAGAAGTATATTGCAATATATAATGAGAAGTGAAAAAGAGCCTGAAATTTTCAAAACTGCAGATATAAAATCTCTTCTCTCAATTTTTATGAGACCTCTCTTCAGCAACCTCTGTGATTGTAAGACTGAAATTAGAGCAGTAAAAAAACTCTTACATGGAGCTCTTCCAAAATCAGTGGAAACCTGGACATTCTTATTAGCATTAAGAATAAACTATCTCCTCCACTACAGAGCATGAGTGGATCCCCTCAAATGGCAAAAGCTAGGAGCAGCAGTGAGGTGTTCATAGCCATAGCTGTGTGTGCCATATATCTTTTTCTGGGTCCTTTAAGTAACATCCTGTCCTTTGAACATAGTTGACAACACAATTCCACATTTGAAGAAGAATTCAACTGCCCATCTGGACTGCTTCTGGATGTGAAATAAAGCAGAGTACCAATTTAATTTTTACCTCAGAGAACTAATTATTCAGTGTAAGCTCTGTTGCTAGCTCATAATAAATTTCAGTACAGGTAGTCCTAGACTTACAACAGTTCATTTAGTGACTGTTCAAAGCTACAATGGCAGTGAAAAAAAATGACTTATGACCAGTTTTCACACTTGCAACCATTGTAGCATCCCTATGGTCATGTGATCAAAATTTAGACTCTTGGCAATTGACTCATATTTATGACGGTTGCAGTGTCCCACGATCATGTGATTGCCTTTTGCAACCTTCTGACAAGCAAAGTCAATAGGGAAGCCAGATCATTTAACAACAGTTTTGACTAATTTAACAACTATGATAATTCACTTAGCAACTGTAGCAAGAAAAATTGTAAAATGGGGCAAACTCACTTAACAAATGTTTCCCTTAGCAACAGAAATTTTGGGCTTGTGGTTATAAGTCGAGGATTACCTATATTGTTTAGCTTGAAATACAAGTTATGAGATGTTTTTGAAACAATCACAAGATGCCCTATCCTGAGAGAACTATGTAGTAGAAGGGCATTCTTTAAACCATGGATCCCCAAAGTGGTTAATATTGAACCCCAATCTGTTGTTGTTGTTTTTGCTATTATTACTCATAGTACTATTAATTAAATATTTATTAAATTGTTTTCACATAATAAATGTTTGGGGTTGATGAACAATCTGAAACTTCAAGAAAGGATCAATGAACAGAAGAGTTTTGGGACCCCGACTTGAAACTGAATGTCTGAATACAACAGTCATCATTTTCATGGGTTTTCTGGAAAAATATCAAAAGAAGTAAAATCCCTATTGTTTTTTTGACCCAAGAGATGAAAATGAGTAGTATCTCCACTATAACAGGTGGAAAAAAATAGGCAGAATAGAGTCTTGGGCTGAATTTTACAGTTGTGTGGATTTCTTAATGTAGCTCTTGTACTTTGTGTAGAAAGTAATATAGTCCTATACCCTTCAATTTTCCAGAGACACAAAATACAGAAATAAAACTGGATCAGTGAACTTTATCTCAGAAGACTATGTCTCTTTTAAGATCTCCATTTCAACACAGTTCATTTGGATAAGGATACAAAGGATTCACTCCAAGGAGAATGCTTTCCGCTGATGCTGTGAATGTCAGAATCGGAACACAAAAGTTTATCTTCCAAAGTTGGTCAATTATCTTATAATACTCCTGCCCAGAAATTATCGCCTCTCCAAGTCAGAAACTAACCAAGCAAGAAAAAGAAGGAAATGGAGCTCAACCAACATAGCACATAATTACCATTTCATTTTTCTTAAACAAACAAACAGGACTTATTGACTATAGCTCCCTTTTCTTGCCAAAGTCATGTGGAAGAAACGCCTGATTTCAAAAGAATGAGTCTCCTGTTGTGTGTTTTCTTTATATTTGTGAAACTTGGGTTCCATCCATGCACTGCCATGGAATTCTTTATGTACTGCTACCCTGGCTACAGGATTAGCCTGGGAACATTTCTAAAGTTTAGAGACAATGAAAAAACTAGATTAAAGCATGAGTCTAAAACATGAACACAAATACATTAATACATTAGAATATGGGAAGATATGTAAATCTTCCCATAGTTTTAAACTTGGAAATTCCAATACTTTTTCCAAATGAAGAAAGTTTAAGCTTATGATGTGTGCTCCTGCTGTTCCTTCAAGCCAATGAATTCTGAGACAATCGAAATATTCCCAAAAACTAAAATTTGTTAAAACAATGGACTGTTTATACCAAATAGCAATCTCCTTTTTAATTGGTTATGTATTCTACACTAAGTTCAACTTCAGATATATTTCAGTGTCGGGACTCGGTTCTGGAACGTACAATTTGAAAATAGTTTTTAAAAGCTGAACCTCACATAAAAGGGAATGTGAGCTGGAGCAAATAGCATTTTGATGAAAAATCTGGAGAGTTGTTGCCAATCAGAATGTAGGTCCATGAATGGGTGAGAGATTTATCAATCCTGAAACACGTATCAATCCTGAAACACGATGCCAGATTATAGTTTTGCTAATGTAGTCATTTTATTCTGTGGATAAAATGTGCCAGGAAAGCCTACTGAAATGAGCAAAAGTCTTCAGAGCCTGTTAGATTGTTCCCATCATGAGAAATAAAAATGAAAATCAGAATATACAGTAGGTTAAACAAAGGTAATAGTAGCGGGGAGGTGCAATTCAGACTGTTATGAACTTTGCAAAGTGAGGCATAGCAAAATTATCTGCAAGTTATGATGACTGGAACAAACTACTAGAAACACAGGAAATATCTCTCCAGGGCTTTGTGTTGAAGCCAAAAGCACACACTTGGAAACAGTAAAGTCCTAACCTTTAGTGATATGATTCATGGGTTGGGTTTTCTTGCATCTTTTTGTGGCACCTGAAAGAAGAATAAAATTGCTGAGACACAGATCAAGAATTTTGCTGAATCAAGACAAACACCTAATCTGGATCACCCACAAATCAGCCAGATGCATCCATCCAGTAAATTCATGAGCAGGAAATGAAGGTGACAGATTTATTCCATTAGTACTGTAGAAACTGACTTCTAAAGCATTCTGTTTTTGATTTTGGAGCTAGAGTGCAACTCACAAGAACAGTACTCATAATAGCTTATTCTCCAGAAAGCTATCTAGATCTATTTTAAAAGCTGCTAAAATGGTAGTTGTCACTACACCTGAAGGCAATAAATTTGAGACCATAATCATGTTCTTGATCCCTTTATTATTGCTTTATGTGTAGAGCAATTATTGACATGAAAATGAATTTTAGATCCTATCCGGTCCTGGGACTGACCTACCACCTAGCACAACATCTTACTTGCTGATGGTGCCCATCAACAGATAACTGAAGGACCAAGGGTTCCTTATTCTTCCGTAACAGCATTTTACAAATCCTTAGGTGATTCCTAGGGAAAGAACACATAGGTTGCATAGATCCAAGACTTTAATGCACCTTTCAGGATTGTATCTCAGATCTGAACACTGCAGCTTCAATTAAACAAAATCTAGTTTTTATTATTGGAAAATTAGGAAAGGATTGGAAAGTGGAAGAAAACAAGTTTCCCCTAGTGTCTTATTTTGCAAGGTTTTTCATATTCTCAAACTCTAAAATTAGAGTAAATCTACCATTTGCCTTTTATTTAACATAGGAAGAAGTTGCTCTCAATTAAATGAAATTTCAAATGCTAAACTCTCCATAGTCATCCTCACACTGAGTTCTCGTTTATATGCACAACTTATTTTGTCTGAAAGTTCACAGTGATGGGTCCTTGGCCTTGTATTCCAGTGGTGGGGTTTTTTTTTCAACTGGAAAGAACAGCAAACTTTTTTTTTTTTTACTATAGAGCTAGTTAAAGTATTTTTAGCAGTTTACTCAGCCTTTTAGTCAAGATGGACTATTAATTAAAACAACAATACTACTATTACAACAAACCAAAGCTTTGCAGTAGTGTATCTCTGAGTATTTTTTTCCCCTTGAATTTGTTATGTTTTATTTGAAGAGGACTCTTTCTTGCTGTTTCTCAAGGCAGTGAGTTCCCCAGGTGAATTAATGATTACTATCCTCAGGCTTGAGGTATGTGCCTGGAGACATTTTCAGACCCACTAAAATAAGGTGGGGAGCTTTCGGTCTATATCAGAGGCATGCCACCGATAGTTCAAGTTATATAATTTTGATTGGAAGTTAATTAAATCTCGATGATGGATGAGTTCAGGAAATGTACAAATACAGCCCAATGATACAAGGTGAACTTGCTGGTTGCGGCTAAATATAATTTTCTAGCTGTCTTTAATGATTAGGCAGATAAGTCCTTAAAGCGGTAGTATCTGATCCTCATCAGATGTAAATCAACAACATAATTCCCTTAAAGCTAATGGTTTTATGCTGATTTATGGCAGCTGAGGATCTGGCCTTTATTGTACTTTGTCGCAGATGTAATTATTTTTTATGGTTGTTTTATCTTTATTAGCAGTAAAGAAAGGGAATGCTTAGAATATTCTTGTGGGGGCAGGGGGAAGGAATCTTGCATCTATTGCCTTGGAGCAAATAAAACATATTTCTTTCTTGTTACATATATCACATTTTAAAAAATCTTGCTTGACCATATCAGATACCTTTATAATGTTTGTGTGTAATGAAAAATACAATGGTTAAGTTGAGGCAACAAAAGGATCTGAAACATATATTCTATTTATTTGTGATGACAAACTATATTGGATCATTAACAGATAGTAAATCCTATTGTGGGAGAACTAGGATTATTTCCGAACCATTTTATGAAAAAAGTCAGCCATTTTGTTTACAACTAAGTTTCTCCATTTCAGCCATTTTCATAGAATCACAGAGCTGTAAGGATCCATCTATACCAATCAATCCAACCTCCAGCTCAGTACAGGAATTCAAATTTAATCATCCCTGACAAAGTGTTCCAATATCTCAGGGGCTGCCACAGACAGGAAGGCAGGACAAGAAGCAACGGATGGAAACTAATCAAGGAGAGAAGCAACCTAGAACTAAGGAGAAACTTCCTGACAGTTAGAACAATTAACCAGTGGAACAACCTGCCTCCAGAAGCGGTGAATGCCCCAATCCTGGAAGTTTTTAA
>NW_015386121.1:12991-31218 GCF_001527695.2 Protobothrops mucrosquamatus | reverse complement strand
GCTTTAAAGGTGGTAACTAACACCTTAAAGCGCACCCGGAAGGCCACTGGCAACCAGTGCAGCTCGCGCAGTAGCGGTGTCACATGGGAGCGACGAGTCCCTCCCAACACCGCCCGCGCGGCCGCATTCTGGACCATTTGAAGCCTCCGGGTGCTCCTTTGAGGGAGCCCCATGTAGAGAGCATTACAGTAGTCCAGGCTGGACAGCCATTTGTCCAAAATGGTATAGGGTTACGTGCCTGAGCAGGGGGTTGGACTTGATGACCTCCAAGGTCCCTTCCAACTTTTTTATTATTATTATTATTATTATTATTATTATTATTATTATTATTATTATTATTATTATTGTTGTTGTTGTTGTTGTTATTGTTATTATTATTATTATTATTATTATTATTATTATTATTATTCCACTCTCTAGCCTTCCCTTGAATGCGTCTTTCAAAAGGGAGCCAACTATTTCTCTAGATTTCACTGCTGAGCTGCTCTTGATGTTAGGAATATTTTCTTAGCATTCAATTTTACATTTTGGGTTGAGAGGCCAGCTTCCATGCCTCAGTCCTGCATGCTCATCCCATTCTAATGTACTCACTACCTCAAGAAAATTGGACTCCATCTGTGGTAGTTTTATAAGGAAGCATATCTGCTTGCCCCAGAAATGGATCACTTTGAACATTAATTAAAATTAATAGCAGAGAAAGATAGAGCTGTGGTTTGTGACAAACACAAGGCTATCCTTTGGCAGCAGAATGAGATGTGGGAAAGGGAGGCAAATGGTGGGCTGTCTCCTGATAGGATTTTCATTTGTCTTTATTTCATGGAACTTTATATTGAAGACTGGAAGACTTTGTATTGAAGCACTCCATGGCAGAACGAGACACTTAACATTCATTACTCAGACAAAAGTATTTACAGACGAAATACTTATCCACAAGCTGCTTTTGTTCCCATAACAAAACCCCCCCAAAAAAATTGGTAATCACCTTTTTCGTAGTCGTCATTACCATTTTTTTTCGAGGACAAAAATAAACATATTTGTTTCGGAACATTGTAAATTCAGAATTCCCTAGTTCCTAAAGGAAGAGAGAGGTGAAAGCCACTATCTACGGACAAGACCGTTTAAAAACAAGACTAAAAACAATTTTTATATCTTTTTTTACTCCCGTCTTTATATAATATAAACTTTATAAAATGGCCTCTGTATTTTGTTCTGCTTTTCTACCTCAGTCTGTTTACAGCAGTACAGAGCTCTATGAAACATAGAAACTTTTTCCCAAACAATTTTGCCACTGACCATGTTATTATACAGCTTTGCATGCTGACATGGGCAAATCTGGAAAGCAAGGAAGACTCTTGACTAACTTTCTAAAGTTTGTGAGTTCCACTCACACCAGTAAGCCAGTCAAGGTGTTAAACCTGGACTGGGAATGCCACATTCCTGGCTCCCTGCAGCAATGCGTCTCATTGGAGGTCCTTCTCTCAGCCTAATCTGCTTTACAGAATTTGTGGCTGTAAGGATGGATCTTTCATAGGAAAGGTAGGAGATACCTTCAATAATCATAAAATAAAAGCATATCCACTGAGCACACTCACAAACTTTTCTGAAGGAATCTGATGCCTTCCAAATGGGACTTAATTTCTCATAGATCCTGTTTTATTTTGAGATCTGTAGCTGCACAGGATAACCACAGCAAGATTATTGTATGCGCAAAGATGGAAAGATTTCACAATGCCCACTGTACAATGAAGGAAGGGTTGGTGAACATGATAGAACTTGCTGAGGTGGTCAAATTGACTTGTTTGATTGGAGAAAATACAATACAGTATCTACATTTATTGCTGACTGGAAATCCCTTATGGATTTTTTGCATAAAACAGAAAAAATCAACTTATGATTTATGGTTTTGATGATTAGACAGGACAGATTATAGAAAGGAGAGAGTCGTGATGGAACTTTAGAGAGAGAGGTAAATTTATAATTGCATTTATAACTGCTGTAAAGAAAATTGAAAGACCCTTCTTTGTTTTTTTTCTTTTTTTTCTATTTTTCCTTTACTTTTAGCTCTTTTTCTTTTTTCTTCCTTGCTCTATATTAGTTTGTATTAGTTTTTACCTTTGTTTTTAAATTTGTAATAAAATTAAACACATGCACCCATGCAAACAAACAAGCAAATAAAAATGATCTGTAGCTGAACGATCTCTAGAACCACAGATTCTCCATTCTGAACTTTACAGATTCATTTCTCATGACAAGACATTATATCCCCTTTAAAAATCAGTAGGCTGCCTTCCCAGATAAATGTTCATCTTCTTTCTAGTTTCTAGTATGCTTATTCCAGTAAATACTATGGACGTTTTCTATAAGCTGATCAAAGCAAAATAATTACCCAGTTGGTAAAAGTTCAGAATTCAATGATAAAATGTAGACAGGGATAATGCATAAGAGATTCTTCCTCACTTCTTCCCTATAAAGTCCTTTTGACCAGTTCTCACTTCTGCCCCAGGGTCCTACTTAAGGTTAAGGCTTTTTACTCCTTGCATAAACATCTGATGCCACTGGAATACATTCAAACAGATATGCAATCTCTCATGTGATTAATTAAAAGTTTGTGCAATGTGCAATATATTCTTTATTATTTAAGTCCTTGCTTGATTTAATTGACAATATACAACTTGTATATAAAGAACCTTTTTATTTTGTAATATTCTCTCTCTCTCTCTCTTTTAATATAACTTTATTGAATTTCCAAAAATGACAAAATACAGAATAATGGTAAAAGAAAAATTAAAAAAAGAAAAGCAAGAAAAAGAAGAATTAGAAATGCAACAACAATGAAAAGATATGAAAAAGGTAAATATTACTTTGTAATATTCTCTGAATGAATTGATATAATTTTAGCAATGCCCACTTTATGGCTTTAATTATGAAAGCTTTGAGAGACACTATGTGTGCATTCATATCTCTCTGTCTTCTGATCTTCCTTCCTTTTCAAATTATTTTATTTTATTTTGTTCTATAAATGACAAAAATAAGGTCAGGACCAAGGCTTTTGGGAGCCCCATGCCAGTGTTGCTTTGGCTCTCAAGTTGTACAGATGACAAGAGCTGGATTCACACAACATTGTAAGTCAAACAAATCACATTACAGTTTAGTTTGGTGCTGAATCGACCTGTTTCATTATTAAGAATTTTCTGCTTCTTTTCTCCACTATAAGTTAGTATGAAAAATAATTTGCTTCCAAAATGACTTTAACTTTTTTTTTTAATGTAACATTTTTATGAAATATTTTGTTTGTGTGAATACATTATCATTGTACTCAGTAGTGTCTGTAAAAACCTTCAATTTACTAAACTGATGACAGGCATGCAGTGATATCCTCACACAAAGGCTACAATTATGTACATGTCTCACAACATCTGATACATGCGCATAAATATTTTCATGATTTATGATTTTTGACCCATCCCTTGCTCCCTCCAGGGGCATACAGGGTTGTACAATAAACTGTGTAATATGCAGCCTTCCTGGCTTCTCATATTTTTATTCAAATCAGAAAAACAAACCCTTCCTATTGGTTGTTTTTGAATAGAATTATGGGAATCTGGGAGATTTCAAAGGGATGAAGAAGTGAATATATTGGCATGCTGGCAAGGAGATGAAGTTTCATTGTGAGGATACATTCTCAACAATTGGTAAGAGGCCATCTCGGCTCCAGGGCAAGAAAGATATATAGATGAACCCATTGGATAACTATCAAGTGATTGACAGCTAGCTTTCTATTCTCCTTTCTCACCTAGAATTCATCTCTGGGCCATGTTTGGTTCATGGGTTTTATGCAATCTGAAGACAGCATCAGGGACAGTATTCTGGGAGCGAGTGCCATTGTAAGGGACCCACCTCAGTTAACCACCCAAGAAAGCAAAACTCTTGAAACACCCAAGAAAGGAAAACTCTTTGAGACAGGTATTGTCCCAAAAGGAACTTTATTAGGGGTTAGTGACAGTAGGGAGGTCAAGGGGAGATCTGGGGAAAATCCCGCCTAAACGGTATAGTTAAACTAGCAATCTTCCTCTTCCCACCAAAGTCATAGTGTCCATTTGAAATCCAGCCAATCCACAGGTGGCATGATGTTTGGGTAACTGGCATAGTTGGCGCGCATCTCAAGATCTTCTCCAGTTTCGTTTCTCAGTAGCTGTCTTCCTGATAAGGGAGACACAATCTTTTCTCAAGTGGATAGGGTCGGGAGAGGAAAAGCAGAAAGCAAAAGTTATCCCAAGCAAAAGCAAAATCCCCCCCCCACCTCCTAGCAGAATGGCAGGCCCCAAACAAGAGCACATATGCAGGGAAAACAATAAGGATTTTGGGATCTGACAGCCATATTTTGCTATTTATATTTTGTTTCTTCATCAGTAGAGAAGACCCGAAAGGATGACATTTTAAGCCAAAATCTAAAAAGAACAACTTGCATGATAACGTTTCATAAAAGCAAAACATGCCAAAGTGAAGATGGGAAGGTGGAAATAAGGTTGTAGAAAAACTCCATCCCAGGGAGGCATAGCTGAAGATGACTAAGAAAGAGCTCTCCTCCCATCCTTATCCCAACATCTCTTTTTCTGATTACTATTGGGACATGCCTTCTATTCAGTTGGGAAAGGCTGAGACAAACATTTCATTTCATTTTTATATCTACTTTTCCCCCTTTGAAGTACCATGAGAAAGACCGCTGAACTTTACCATTTTAATTCTGTGTAGAATATTCCCCAACATAAATTCATTTACAAAGCTTAATGACTCAGAAGGATCTTTTATTAAACTTGTGGGTTAGAGGGAGGGAAAATCTTTCGGCTACAAGCTGGGTTTTAAAAACCCTGGTGTTGCAAAATGTGACGTTCACATAATTGCAGAAAAATGTTCTACTTATAAAAGAGGTAAGATTTAATTTCAAAGGGATTTCAGAAGGTATTCAGTTTAAAGAGATCTTTTTTTTTTAAGCTTAAGCAGCAACTCTGGCAAAAAAGTCTTTGGTCAAGAAAGACCAACTGTAACCCTTTTAATAACTAAAAAAACAATGGCCAATGGGAAGAAAAATTATCAAGAAGTGCAAGTCAATCTCTTTGGCAGAATAATTGGTAGCTCATTATTTGGGTTGAAAACAATATAATTTGTATTTCTAAATTTGCAAAATTGCTAAATTAATAGCATATGTTTTTTTCTGTCTGATTGCTAAGCGGCATTTCAGAAGGAACATCTGTATGGTGATACAAGAGGGTCATTGGCAAGATCAAATGTTATTAGTTATTATTTTCACAAAGAAAATAAGAGTGGCTGCACTTGAAGTGACATCTAGAATAGAGATGTGAGAAGTTATGGCATTACATTTTCTGCAGCACAAGAAGCTTGGCCAAGTAACTAATTTTTATCATTAAAATACTATGTTAGTCCAAGTTTAATTTTCCCTTTTGCAGCCTTGAAAAGGAACAGATCCTTTTTCTTTGCTGAACTAATCCCTCTATAGATCCAACTTCAGTTTCTCCTACAGTAAGTCATTCAGATGATCAGGAGAGACCCACTGATGGAGCATCAAAATAATCATGATGTTAATTGGATGAATGTATTTGCTTGTACTTTTTATAATTAATTAAATTAATTAATTAGTTAATTAAAATGCTTCTTAGTTGCTTTATGCAATCAAATATTCACTAAGCAATAGACATAAAATAAATAAGGAATGGATATTAACATATTTAAGCATGAGGTGGACAGATTAAAAGAAAGATGGGAGAAGAATTGCTTTAGATTACACCATCCATTAAAAAAACAACCCAGTATGTATTTTAAACAGTTTTCATGTGTCTTTTTTAATGCTGTCTTCGAAAGAGCCAGAAGAATGCTCTCAGTGTGACAACTGTAGGCTCGCACTGAGTAGACCCTGTCTTCATGCTGGTCATCCTGTATGACTTCACAGGCAGGGATATAAACACAGCCAGTAACAAAACCAACTAACCAAAAGCAACAACAAAACAAACAGGTTATAGAGCATCAAAAGGAGAAAGTAGTTAGTTACACAATGAGTTTGATAGGGAGTTCTAGTATTTTCTAAATTATTTTTCTTTTTCTTTTATGTAACTTGCTTATCTCCTAAGCCTAACTCTGAGTACTACTTTTCTCTCTCTAAATTCCTTACTATTTCTTCTGGCCTTTTTGATAAGGGAATGTTGCATTCTTGTAATGCAACAGATTTCTATTTCATCTCCATTAGCAGTTGGAATAAGGCTCAGAAATTCAGAAGTTTCAATGGGCACAAAAAGTGATATCATATATGCTCTGATGCACTGGTCCCTGTTAACATCCAGGAGGCTGAATTTCCTGCCCACTGAAGTTTTTTCCAAGGCAGACTTATATTTCATTAAGTAGCTCAGGGCAAAGATGCTAACTGAGACTTTAACTTCTGTTTCAGATAAACCACAGACAATGCACAACTAAAACTTTATCAAAAGGATTCCAGGACTGACAAAGTAATCTATCTGTCTGAAATCAGGCAGACTACAGTATTCATCACTGCTATGTCTCTCTCCCTCCCTCCCTCTCTTCAAACGGCCATGTTATAGATCAATATTTCTCAACCTGGACAACTTTAAGATGTGTGGACTTCTATTTCCAGAATTCCCCAGCCAGAAAGCTGGGGAACTGTGGGAGATGACATTCACACACCTTAAGATTATTCAGTTTGGGAAACACTGGTATAGGTGATCTCTATATTTCTGCATTTCAAAGGATGACTCAAGGCTCCAAATACAAAACTGTGCAATTTGACCTCTTTCACTTGGCGATCTTCCAGCAACAGGTTCCCCACCCTTGCACCTGACATTCTTAGATGGACATCCTTAGAGAATCTATGATCCAAGGAAATAAATTTCTGGGTATATAGATTATTTAAAACATCTATTATTCTAACACTTTGGACAGTAAAAGAGAAAGTACAGTCTTCTATGTCTTTCATCTGAGAATTTCAAGATTTGGCATAGAATTTACGCTTTCCTGGAGAGTTACTTCCCTTTCTTTTCTTTTTTTTTAAACCTATTTTTTATTTCCTCACCCGAAAAGCTGGGCAGAGAAAGAGAAGATCAGAGGAGAAGCGCAGACACACATTGTGTAACTGACCCTGGGGTGACTTAATAAAATATCCCAGAATTCACCATGCTTCAATTAATATGTGAGTTTTCATAAAATGCAAGCCACGTTATGGACTACCTTTGTTCATTGTCCATGGTTTTTCACTGATGAAGTAGCCTGTTTCCTTCATGACTCAGATCCTCTTCATAATTCCCTTTTTTCTTACAGTTTATTTCCACTACACAGCTAAAATTCTTCATTCTTGTGGAAAGTAAAACCTAATACCTACACATTTTGAATGCCAAGGGTTGGATCCAGATTGTGTAGAACACTCAGCTTGGAAGCTATTATTTCTATCATTAGAATGCAATTTCTTCCTCCAGAGAACATTAACATTTAAAAACATGTCAACTTGGGAATGAAATTTATCATGGATGGGAGCTACTTGCCAACTAACTAAAATATAACTTTTTGATTTCTTCTTCTCCACTATTAATCTAACATTTGACCTTGAACAGACACACTCTTTTTTGTTCTGTTGCTATCTAACCCTATATCTATTCATAAATACTGTCCTATAAATGATAGTTTAGCCAGTCCCAAAACATACAATATGATCTGATCTGGAAAGAAGTTCTACAATTAGAAAAATTCAACAAGCTAAATAAAACTGGACAACTTTTTGGAGAAAAAGTGACCTACACAATAGTTCAAAAGTAGACTTCTCGGTGTTCTCCAGATGTTTTGGATTTTAATTTTCATCATTTTCAGCCAACCTGACCAATGGCAAGGGATTATATCTGTTTGCCCGTGCTCGCAGTAGTAAACTTGAGCCCTGATTGAGACACCTCAGGCTGCATGTGAATTATCTATTTATCTGTTGTTAGTGCTATAGAGATATTTATTTCCAGAAGATTAAATATTGGAGAAGAGACTTCTAATGAGGACATTTCTTTTGACATTCAGGTTCTCTATGTGGATGAATCCCAGTCCGCCATTTGAGGTGGTGCAACCTAGTTCAAGTGAGGAATAGAACTGCATTTCATGAACAATGGCAGACTCCTAGGGAGAATTCCTCCCTCCCAATTAATGTCAGGGGATTGCATTCAGCTTTCTTTTTTAGACCATTCCTGCTACTGCAAAAGTGGATAAAAGCAAGTTTGTTTTTTTTAATCAATTCTTTCCTCTATCTGCAGCCAAGCACCATCATTTCCTTTTTTCCTAATCTTTATGTAATCTTTCTGTTGACCGACCTGTTCCCCATTTAGCCAATGAAGAAAGTCAGCTGTATTGAAATCTTGCCACAAAGTCTTTCAACTAAAGTGTTGCAATATAACCTTATGGCTCTTTGTTGGGCCACAATTTGAAATAAATCTTCTGTTGTTGAAAGAAAAGTTTTCTAAGAGCAACCTGCACTCAAAGTGTAAAACTCGGTTAAGCCGTACACTTTGACTAAAATTTGCTGCCCGCATTTTAAAGGCAGACAACAAAGTGTTCTACGACACTAGAATTGGATCAATTTCCCACTGACTTTGAGTGAATTACTAGTCCATGTCAACCTTTATCAATTCGGCCAAGTCATGAAATAAATCCTATGGTGAAAAAACAGAACAAGGCTTTATTTCCCCATAGTTCCCACCACTGACAATAGAATATAAGACCTTATTTAACAAAGTAGAAAATAAATCTCATTGGCTTTCTTTAAACATTTCTGTTTTTTGTTTTTGTTTTTTTAAAAAAACAACCTGATAGAGGCACAGTTTCTTAGGAGCACCTAAAATTACATATTGCATATTTTTTAACTATATTCTGCACTGGTCCACATCTTCTAATTCATACCCTTTTTTTGAGGGAGAAGAAGGAGAAAGAAGGACAGAGTCAATAAAGACAGTGAGCTGTTGTTGCTATTATTTTTATTGCCAAATTGATTTCATAGCCAGTTTTTATACTTCCTCAGAGTGTCATTTTTAACTATGACTGCACAAAGGGCATTGGGCAAGATATTCCCAATCTGGTTCTTATGAGGTGTTGAAGTAGCATCCCAACTTTTGCAAAGCCAGGGAAACAGAAACCATGAGCTAGACCTGGCAGAAGACAAGACTGATTTAACTCATCCCTCTCCAGCTCTGCAGATGAGCCCTATTGGATCAGATCCAGGGTTGTGAGAAGGTAGTCAAACAGAAGAATCTCACCTGAGCTACTGTAAAAGCCTCCTAACATTATTATTTCATTTCAAAATGGCATGACTCACCTCAGAAAATGTCCTTAGCTCAGGAGAATGGCACTGTGTAATGTTAGAACTAATGCCGCAAAGGTTATCGGTGATATTATCTAATCTATTTTCTGGACAAAGGATCTTACTGTATAGTAATTAAAACTATTTTTGGAGCTTTGCCTTTGCCCCTTCTCCCTTTGTAGCTATTCAGAACCTGGCTGCAAAGCACTGGAGCAGAAACTCGGCTGTCCATATTTTAAGGCGAGCTCCTTCCAAGCCCTCTTATCGAAAGCTGGCTTTCGGGGACCTGGTGATGAAGCCATTCCCAGACAATTGCTGCCTGCCCTTAAGGTCAGTTGCAAGGCAGAAAGCAAAGAAGATATTGTGTTCCTCTCCCTTTTTCTTGTTGCAGTGGGAGTTTTTCAGCTGTGCTCATTCAGCCAACATCTGAGCCGGAAAACACGGCAGCCTCCTTTTTTCTTGAATTTTATAGACTCGGTTTGTTCACTTGACAGGATGTTGGGGATTGAAATATTTATTAGAATGAAAATAAAAGTTATATAAAGATGCATGGACAAGGCACTTGATCATCCCTGATGCTGCTCGAGAATGGATTTGTATAACCAGCGTGCATGATTCCCTTCTATTTTGCCCTTACAATAACCCTGCAGAGAGTTTGGGATGCAAAAGGGAAGGACTGTCTCAAGATTACCTAGCCACTTTCAGGCCTGACTGGGTATGCAAGCCAGGTCATCTTTAGACCTCTTCCAAAAATCTCAGCATTCTATCAATGATTATTCTCTGATCCATTTTAGGTAACACAAGCTACTTTTAGAAGGAAGATGTAACTGGGAAAATGGTGAAGAGGGATGTTGAGTAATTACTCATCCTCTGCCCATCTTCTTCCTGGGCTAAAGGGCTAATTGGTATTTGGAATCCAAAAAGAGCAAAATCATGAATGACTTGAGCATGGAAACAGCAGACCGAGAAATGTTAAACACCTTCTTTCTCCAACATCTCTCTGATTTTGATTACTCCTTTTTTTTTTTGGCCTTTCTTCTTCTGCAGGAACTTCAAGGAAAATGTTGCATTCATCTGAAAGGAATGTTATGTTTGGTCTTTAAACTCTGGGTTGTGAACTGTTCTGCACTTGCATTTTAAAGCCAGGAATTTGTAAGCATCAGTTTCACATTCTTTACAACTAACACAGATTGGAAACATGGTTGAAATCTGGTTTTGCTGATGAGAAAAGCAGTGATTGGGATGGTGGTGGTGGAGGTGGTATGTCAGAATACATCACAGGCTCCTTCACAAGATGGCAGCCGTCTGGAAGGAATTCAATGATGAACAAAAACTGTCATGGTGGACATGCCAAGCATAAAATGTCCATTCCCCAGAAATGATGAACTTGCCTGTTGCCACACTTTCTAGACACTCAGTATGTTCTGCATTACTCCAGTTTGACTCCATCTTTTCTCTTGACAGGAAGGCATGTTTCTAAAGTACAGGGCTGCAGGCACAACGTTTTTTAAAATTAACAGTACATTTTTAAAGCTTTACTGTGGCCAAGGTGGGATCTAAAGTGACATTCTTAGAAATAAAGATGAGGATAGTCCTTTAGTTTGGAACACATTGGTTCCCAAATGCTTTTTATTAAATGAATCTGAAAACAATGAAGTCATATGGAGCAAGTAAATTAATATGATTCATTAACCAATATTTATGATCTGGTCAGTGCCCTTGGCCGCCAAAATTCTTACATCCAGAGTTTATCTTGATGGTGCCAACAGTGTAGGATGGATGAATTTGTCTAAATAATAGCATTTGTATGTATCTGTATTTATACTTTCTCTGTGGTTTGCTTTCTGTTGCTTGTTTAATCCCAGATGTCTCCTATCTAAGGTTTACAGCTGGTTCCATGTCTTCTAAGGTTATAAAGAAACAACAGGAATTCTGGCTATAGCAACTGCCTAAAAAAAGAGAAAGAAATAAAAATTGAATTATATCAGAATTCCTACAGATCAAACCTCTTCATGATTATTGTAAAAAAAAAACCTCACTTTACACTGAATGGGTGTTTTAAAAAGGAATTGATAGACATCCGATCGCTTTATTATTTATATTTCACTTTATTTACATTTATTTATTTGCTTTAATTTTATGCTGCCACACTCACAACAGACTCCTAGTAGTGTACAATAAAACTACACATAGAAAAATATGAAGTAAAAATTATATAACATTTCAACAATAGCTAAAATACCAGAATTATGCTACACATAGGAATCTCCCCCCAAAATAAGACATAGCTTTAAAAGCTCTTCTCAACAGTTGTGTTTTTAAATGTCTTTCAAAATAGCAAGAAAGGAGAGCATCAAATGGGTTTGTCTGGCAAGCCATCAATTCTCAACATTCTTACTCAGGCAGTTTCTTGTTATAGTTTCCATCTTTATCTTATGAAAATGCCCATCAGTTTCTAGCTCAACATAATGTATTGGTGAAACCGTTGCCAAATGTTCATTGCAGACTGTTGAAGAAACATTTGTACATATTAAAAAAATCTCCATACATCTGGCACCCAGAGAGAATGCTTTCCCCTCCTGCATCAAGAAGAATGGAAGAAGGGTGGTCCAGGGGAAGTAGGCTATATCATTATTATTTCTTTATTCTCTATAGAAGTGACTGGAATATCTGTCAAAGCTGTCTGTACCTGGATTCCCTGAGTTTTAATCAGGACGCTTGCCTATCTTTTGAACATGAACTGCTATTTTGCACCTTCAGTTTTCTGGATTACAAAAGAAATACCCGTCAGCTGCCTAATTTCTTAAATTCAGGTAATTACTCTTTGCAGCGGGGGCAACAATCCAAGACCAAATGAAAAGAGCTTTTAAGAGCCAAATGATGAAGAACACTTCAAAATGATGAGCACGGCCAGTGAGCCTCTTATGTTTCTTTCTTCCACGGCCTGGAAACAACATATGATGTTACTTAATACCTACTCTACAGTACTTCACCATAATCAGGCAAGTCAAGAATGGAATTTCCTTTCATTTATCATCCTTGGTTGCAACAATTAAGGCTGACCAACTTATGGAATCCTTCCCATGGACTAGTGTTGTGAATTCACTGGAAGTAAGCTCCAGGAGTTTTCCGGCCAAGAATTGTGGAAAGCTGAACCCTCAAAAGAGCACAACAGCTTACCAATGAAAAGAAAAGGGATAGCTCTTCAGGAGAGAGTCACATTCTGAACCCATTAGGGCCCTTCTGATCCCAAGTGTAACTATTTCCCAATATATCTTGCCAATTATGCAACTCTACTGACATTTGTAGAGGAATTTCAAAATAGTCTCAGGCAACAAATTGTTCCTATTGCTGCTGCTGCAGAATGGATCATCATTTCATCTATATCTATATATCTATATCTATATCTATATCATCTATATCTATATCTATCTATCTATATCTATCCATATAACTATCTATATATCTCTAATGCTTTCCATTGCCTGCTCTCAGGTAAAAATATAATCAATAAGATGCTAACTTAAACTTCAAATGTACTGTACTGAACTATTATTTCCCCTAATTCAGGCTGGAATTTAAAAGACTTTGGTAAATAGTTGCAGTCTAGTAATTTCTGTGTTGTATCTTTATACTTCTTCAAATTTGATTTGCAGTGATACTTTATAACAAATTGCATTCTGTCAAGGTATTCCATTCATTGTTTCTAGCCACAGCTGTGGAGTAATTAATTAGAAAAGACATACTCCTTGCTTGTTTTGCTTCGCATGCACATAGACACACACAGACATACACAGAGGAAACGCTCCCTAGAAATTTGACATGGAATATGCATCGTATTACAGTTAGTTCATGTGGATAGGAAACCTGTATTGAGCAACCAGAACCCAATGGTTCCTTTTGTAGATTAGTCTATGAAACTGAGCCTGGACACACATGGCTGGGAGTTATAGATAACATGTTGTAACTGCCCATTTCTTTTCTGATGGTGGAGGTGTCATTGTTGCCCCTCTTTCATTTCTTTTCTAAAGATTTTCAACAGGAAGTAGATCTGAGGCCTGGTGTTCATTGGAAAACATGTTCCTTTTTGCAGGTCTTCAACTGCTCTTATTCTTTATAAAGTGAGAGGCCAGCTTAAGCATGAAACAACACAGAGATGATTAACATGTAACATGTAATTCCACCCTAAGAAGGAATTCTCAACGATCTGATCAAAAGCAGACTCCAAAGATTTTTCAATAGAAAAACCTGAGCATTAAACAGGGCTAAGACCAGTTCGCATTTGTATTATAAATGGCCTCTTTTGAAGGTACTGCAAGCACTGCTGCTTCATCACACCTACCAAAGAACAGGCGGTGTGTACTTGGCCTGTGCTCTCATTTGTCTTCGCTGCCTGGCGAGCGGCACAAAGGCCTGAAATCAAAGCGCAAGTACAAAGAAACCTACTATTTAAAAAGGGAGAGAGGAAACCTGGAGTGTGGGAATGTGAAATCAAATGGGTCATGGAGTCATGTTTAGCAGAAGTGGATGACCCCAGCAGCAGGGCTAGAAAGAAAACAAACCCTCCCACATACCCTTGGAAATGCTTGGAGTACAAGAGAGCATCATTTTTTTTTGAACTTTAATTGTACTTATTAGGTGCCAGTCATTTGCAGGCTTCCTGCCATTTTTCGCCTACATAATTGCAAACTCAAAAGGAGTTGTGCAAAGTGAAACCATAATTGCGTCTCTCTCTCTCTCTCTCTCTCTCTCTCTCTCTCTCTCTCTCTCTCTCTCTCTCTCTCTGTGTGTGTGTGTGTGTGTGTGTGTGTATGTGTGTACATGTGGTAGGGAGGGAGAAATTGATGTGGAGTCAGTAATCTTTAAGAGAGAAAATCAGACTGAAGGAAAATCACAGGGTTGAAATACAAGAACTATTGCTGGCCTTTCAATCTTGCTCTTACAGAAAGGTACATGATAGATAGAACGATAGCTAAAAATAGAGATAGATGAGCCACTTTGGTCTAGAGGTTAAGATGCTAGACTAGGAATGGGGAAGCCTGAATTATAGGCCTGCTTTAGGCACAAAGCTAACTGGGTGATTCAGGGCCTGTTACTTTCTCTCAGGAAAAAACTGTGAAAACCTAAAAATATTGCCTAGACAATCCATAGACTCGCCCACGTAGTTATTAGGCATCAAGACTGGCACAGGCAAAATAAAAATATTTTATAATATATGTATTACAAAGACCAAATTACAGCTAGGCAGAACAAACTCATATGACAAGACACAAAATCTGGATCAATCTGTATACACTTTATTTGACTTTCATATTTGTTTAAATGTGTTCGATCTAGTTGTAATTTGCTCTTTGTGATTTGCAGTTGTAATCTATTGTTTGTACTTGACAGCTGCTATTTCCTTAATTTACACGAAACCTTGCATCCAAATATGTATTTAAATATCCTTTCTGTCAAAGGATTACTTCTAAACAAGTCCAGTCTCAAAAAGGTATTTTTATTTCTTCTTTTTTAGCCAAGTACATGATCACAGCTTTTGGAGAAATAGGAGCTCCATTGGGCATCAACATTTGAAGAAGTTAAATTCCCACAGCATCCGTTTCCCTAACTAAGTAAATTCCACATAACTTTGTCTCTGTGACCAAACATTACTTGTTTTTTATTTCCTAGGTTCCAGCGTTGAACTGACAGGCCACAAACTGGCCAAGACAAGAAATAAGCCATATTTATTTTATTGGTATTTGTGTCTGTGAGGAGGGGGTTTCAAGTCACTGTTGACTCCTGGTGACTGCCAGGACTGATCCCTGCAGTTTTCTTGACAAGATGTTTGGAAGTGGCTTGCCATTTCCTTCTTCTGGGAGTTGACAGTAAATGACTGGCCCAAGATCACCCTGTGCTTAAAGTGGTTCTGTGCTTAAAGTGACACTAGAATTTACAGTCTCCCAGTTACTATCCTGGTGCCTTAACTCTATGCCAAACTAGCTCTTAGGACAGATCTATAGCTACAGTAATTTTATGGACTGGATGTGATTTAAAATGTACCTCCAGACCCAAGTGTGTTTGAACTGATTGAGCCACTCTGAAATGGGACTATTTCAATTTGGCTTTAGGATTGCCCTTATAAGCCAGAATTTTTTTTTCTTATGATGACCAGACTGAGGCTCTGCAAAAATCGCCTTGTAGTGCAACAAAAAAGGCATCCCTGTATATATGTCATGCTCTGTTCTGGCTGGCTGGATTAAAATGCCCTTGATATTGCTGTTCAGACTTGGCAGAGAAGCGTAAGAAGAGCATCCATTGATGCCGTCTCTTCTTCATTAATCTTTCAGCACTGATCGGAAAGATGCTTGAATGGGGTCACATGACTTCTAAGAGGCCCTTCTAAAGACTATCTGAAGGGGAGAGGAGACTGCAGCATTTTTTATCTCATAGAATTGCTGATATTAACCTCCACTGCCCATAAAATATGCTTTAGGCAAAAGGCACTCCGCTGCTCTAATGATGCTATTCTGATGTTTCTCCAACAGTGTCCCACCTCTTAAATTATAAGAACAATCCGATTACTACTTCCTCCACAGCTGCATCCCGTGCTACTGCCTGAACATTACAATAGTAGCTGAGAAACACCTTATCTGCAAGAAAAAGGCTGGGATATTTTATTCGCACTTTTGCCTTGGGCAATTAAGTTTATTAATGGCTGTCATTGTGTATTCTCATTATCCTCATCTTCATGATGTAGGCTGGGCTGTTAGATTTTTATGCCTGGCCTAATTAATTTTCATTATGCATCTGAACATGTATAATCAGAAGATTTTTAAAACCTCATTCTTGAGGTAGGGCTGTGGAAGGGTGGCAGGCACAATGACAAGGGGCCATGAGTATTTCGGGACATTTATAGGAAGCTGATGGAGGTCACACATGTTGTAAGAGAACACAGCTTCTTCAGAGAGTGTCATTTCAAATACAGGATGATTTGCTGAGCACAGAGCCAAGATAACTGTAACAATAGTGATGGATGTGTCTGTATTTCTTCTATACAATTTTGGCATGTTCATGCTCTAAAGTGGTTCCATCTCTTTCTGTGTCACTTTGCATTTTAAAAATTGACACATTGCTCCACCACATATTGCAAACATGATGTGCAGATGTATGCATTTTCTTCCTTTCACCCAAAAAGGGCATTTAAACCAGCTTGTAGGAAAACATGAAATTTAAACAAACCAAATTAATTAAGAACCCAATGAAAAACACAGCTAAAATTCATTTTTAGAAAAAGAACGTGCCAACAGTAAACAGGACAAAAAGCTAAACTGAAGGAATGTGCTTTGATATTTTTTCTAAAAGTCAATATAAAATGTGATGAGGGGAGTTTCTCATGTAAGATGCTTCATTGTTCAGAGAAAAGACCAGGAAGACATAAATGCAATAAGCAAATATACATATATGTCTGTACTCTATTGCAAATGTTGGAGAAATATAAATTTTTAAGTACAACTGCATTCTCATCAACAAATTAATAAATAAAATCCCTAGGATTCGTAGTTATCATACACCAATCTAGTATTAGCTCATAGCTATAATTTATGATAATGCAAACATGGCAAACAAAAATATTGCAAGTAAAAAAACCAATGTACACAAACATATCAGTCGCTTAGCTATCCACTTTACATATTGGTAGGTCATACATGTTGCAAGAGAACACAATTCCTTCAGAGAGTGTCATTTCAAATGCAGGATGATTTGCTGAACACAGAGCCAAGATAATTGTAACAATAGTGATGGATGAGTCTGTATTTCTTCTATACAATTTTGGCATGTTCATGCCCTAAACTAGTTCCATCTCTTTCTGTGTCACTTTACATTTCAAAAATTAACACAAGGATTTAAGTTATGATCAGCCATAAAAACTAAGGGAAATCTGTATTAGAAGAGACATGGTAACATTGAGACTAGCTGCAGGTAACAGAAAACAAACAAGCAAACAAAAAAACTGGTTGCCATTTTTCTCACCTTCTGAGTTGCCAAGAGCACCTGTCTGGCCTCTTTTGGAAACCAAATCTTGGACTAGATTAAGCTTTAGCAGGATCAAGCAGTGCAGGATCTGTATAAGCTGCCTAGACTTGAAATGTCAGGTGTTACAATTTCAACTTATCTGGATGGGAAAAGATTGAGGGTGGGATGGGGGGGTGGGGGGTGGGAAGCAGTTTGTTTCCAGAGCCTTCTATCTCATATTCCTGCAGAGAATCAAGATAAGAGAATAAACCAGGCGGATTATTATGAGAAAAGGGAAACTTCTCCAATAGCTAGGAGCTTACAACCTGTTACACACCCAGCATCAGTCTCTGTATAGTGCCAACCATTTGGGTTTTGTGACAGAGGTAACTTGTGGAGAAATTAGATACTTAATTGATCTCTGCTGTTCTCTTCATGTGATCTTATTATCCTTGGGTTTTTTTTTAAGAAAAAAGTTAAAATAGCATTGAAGAAGCATTGAAGGGAAAAGTGTGTCAGGGAAGTGAGGCATGGTGAAAGGATTCAGTTTCCCAAATGTTTCTGTCCATATTAAAACCATTCTTCTAGGTTGGATGCAGAGGGACCTCTATACTTGTAAAGGTTGCAAGGGTTTTCTGTCTTTCTGGAAAAAAAACAAACTTTCTCTGGTTTAGGAAAAGATACAGAGACAAGATGTTGAGACTTTAGAAAGAGTACAGAGAAGAGCAACAAAGATGATTAGGGGACTGGAGGCTAGAGCATATAGGGAACGGCTGCTGGAGTTGGGTATGTCTAGTTTAACGAAAAGAAGGACGAGGGGGGACATGATAGCAGTGTTCCAATATCTCAGGGGTTGCCATAAAGAAGAGGGAGTCAAGCTATT